>NW_027495986.1:0-226906 GCF_021521415.1 Bidens hawaiensis
TAAAATCCTCATGGAGGATAATTATAGGACTGTCGTTCAGCCGCAGCGGCGGCTTAATCCGAAGATGCAGGAGGTCATGAAGAAGGAGATCATCAACTCCTTGATGCGGGGATCATTTTCCCCATTTCTGATAGTTCGTGGGTTAGTCCATCCAAGTGGTTCCAAAAAGGGTGGCATGACTGTCGTCACCAATGAGAGGAACAAGCTCATTCCCACTAGGACTGTGACCGGTTGGAGAGTCTGCATCGATTACTGCAGACTGAATGATGCCACGAGGAAAGACCACTTTCCTCTACCTTTCATTGATCAAATGTTGGAGCGTTTGGCAGGTCAGTAGTACTATTGCTTCTTAGATGGTTTCTCCGGGTACTTTCAGATTCCTATTGCTCCCGATGACCAGGAGAAAAACCACGTTTACCAGCCCATACGGTACGTTTGCCTATCGACGTATGCCGTTCGAACTGTGTAACGCTCCAGCCACATTTCAGAGGTGCATGGTGGCTATATTTCATGACATGATCGAAGACTCCATGGAGGTGTTCAGGGATGATTTTTCTGTGTTTGGGAGCTCTTTCGATAAGTGTCTCTCCAACCTTGAGAGGATGTTGGCCCGATGCGTTGACACCAACCTAGTTCTTAACTGGGAGAAGTGTCACTTCATGTACGCGAGGGCATCGTTTTGGGGCATCGTATTTCAAGTGCGGGGATAGAGGGTCGACTGAGCGAGGTCGATACCATCTCTAATCTTCCCTCACCCACTTCCGTGAGATCCATCCGGAGTTTTCTAGGTCATGCTGGGTTCTATCGCCGGTTCATTAAAGATTTTTCTAAGATTGCGAGACCCATGACCAAACTCTTGGAGAAGGATGCCCCGTTTGTGTTTTCTGAGCAGTGTGTTTGAGGCGTTTGATCTTTTAAAAGACAAACTCGTTAACGCCCCGATCATGATTTCTCCCGACTGGTCGCTACCTTTGAGCTGATGTGTGATGCGAGCGACTTCGCAGTCGGAGCGGTTCTTGGATAGTGGAAGATAAGCACTTCATCTGATTTACTATGCTAGCCGGACCTTGAACGGTGCACAGGAGAGTTACACCACCACCGAGAAAGAGCTTTTAGCTGTGGTGTTTGCATTCGATAAATTCAGGTCCTATCTTGTTCTGTCCAAGACGATTGTGTATACGGATCATTCTGCCATTCGTTACCTCTTTAGCAAACAGGATGGATAAGCCACGCCTTATCTGATGGATCCTGTTTCTTCAAGAGTTTGATATTGAAATCCGTGATAAAAAGGGGGCCGAGAATGTGGCGGCCGATCATCTTTCGCGTCTTGAGGGAGCTGAGTTAGGAGAGCCGGGGGTCAGGATTAATGACCACTTTCGGATAGAGAGTCTTATGTTTGTTTTGACTCAGGATGAGGGTTTTCCATGGTTCGCCGACTTCGCGAACTATCTTGCGGACGGGTACTACCCGAAGATGTCTTACCAGCAAAAGAAGAAAATCTTTGCTGATGTTAAGTTTTACCTGTGGGACGACCCTGTATCTCTTCCGTATAGGAGATGACCAGTTGATCAGGAGGTGTGTTGACGTGAAGGAGGATGGCAGATTCTGAGCCATTGCCATGTTGGACCGACAGGAGGTCACCACGGTCCGAGTTTGACGGCGAAGAAGGTGTTTGATTGTGGTTTTTATTGGCCTTCGATTTTTAAGGATGCGCACACGTTTGTGAGGAGTTGTGATCGATGCCAGTGGGCCGGCAACATTTCTTCGCGAAATGAAATGCCCCAGAATGTTATTCAGGTTTGTGAGGTTTTCGATGTGTGGGGCATTGATTTCATGGGACCGTTTCCATCTTCGCGTGGGAACAAGTATATACTCGTGGCGGTTGATTATGTCTCGAAGTGGGTTGAGGCCAAGGCCTTACCCACTAATGATGCCCGAGTTGTACTCCGTTTTCTCAAGAGACTTTTTGCTCGTTTTGGTGTCCCGAAGGCGTTGATTAGTGATAGAGGAACTCACTTCTGCAATGCGCAGATGGAGAAGGCGTTGCGTCGCTACGGGGTCACCCATCGGCTTGCAACCGCCTACCACCCACAGACTAGTGGGTAGGTAGAAGTGAGTAACCGGGGGATCAAACATATTCTTGAGAAAACGGTTGGTTCGAATCGTCGGGATTGGTCCGACAACTTAGATGATGCGTTATGGGCCTTCCGTACAGCCTACAAAACTCCGACCGGTTCCACACCGTTTCGGATGATTTATGGGAAGGCCTGCCACCTGCCTATCGAGTTGGAGCACCGTGCCTCTTGGGCCCTACAGAGGGTCAATCTTGATATGTCCTCCGCAGAGGCCACTCGGTTCCACCAGTTGCACGAGTTAGAGGAGCTGAGAGATCACACCTACGCCCAGTCGTTCAGGTATAAGGAGCGGACGAAGGAACTGCATGATAGGAAGTTAAAGGGTAACAAGCAGTTCAAGTGTGGGGATTTGGTTTTATTGTATAACTCCCGGTTGAGGTTATTCCCAGGAAAGTTGAGATCCCGATGGTCGGGACCGTTCACGGTCACTGAGGTCTTCCCGTACGGCACTGTTGAAATAGAGGATAAAGGTGGGAAGTTTAAGGTGAACGGTCATAGACTGAAGCACTACATTGGCGAGCCGGTGACTGACCAGACGGTCGAGGTATTCTACCTTGACGCGCTCTCCGAGACTTAGACGCGATGGATGCACACTTGGGAGATTGCCTGAGTTGTAGAGTTTGTATTTATGTATTTGTGTGATGCTATCTGTTTTCTTTGTTTTTCTATTTCAGGTTGTTCCAAGATGAAACCGCTCGTACACAATCTCCATGCGAGTCGGTCGATTTAAGGAGTATCCTATAAAAAAAACAAAAGCATAAAAACCAAAAACACAAAAATATGTTTACTTCTTTATGTTTATGTTTTCCGTATTATACGCCGCTACATGCGAGCGAGTTTGAGTTTTGCAGGTTACATTATGCGCATAGTATCTATGGTGTTGTTTTGGAACAGGTTCTCCCGAGGTTGCGGCCGCGAATGAAATGCTATATGGTCGTTTGGACACTACTCAGCTATTGAAGATTCTGTACACAAACCAGGGGAGTAACCCGTTCTTTGTTTTTACTCTTGTATATTATCTTTTTATTTTCTGTTTTAATTTTATTTTATTTCTTTCCCTTGTACTCATCGAGGACAATTTCGTTCTAAGTGTGGGGATGGGGTTTATTTTACTTAGTTGTAGGAAAATTTTTGAAAAAAAAAATTAAAAATTTGAAAAATAGTCCATTGAAATTTGTTTTCTCTACGTTAAACAAGAAATGATATTATTACCTAGTAGTGGTTATTTTATAAATTATTGGTGTTTTCAATATATATATATATATATATATATATATATATATATATATAATATAATAAATAAGAACAGTGCCCATTAGACCCGCACGTAATGTATGGTAACTGAACGGTTAGGACTCAGTAATCGTGTGTCGGTAGGCTCAGCCTTTGAGAATGAAAGGGCGGTTTGGTTGTTGACCTATTTGAACCTTTTAAATGGCCTGACTATAGTGGGAACATCTTAGGGGTTTTATTTGTTTAACTAAGCTCGTGACAGGACTGGAATGAAAAGCCGGGTCATACTCAAGCCTCGAGTCACATGATCGTCTGTATATATTAGTTGTTTTATCTTTTGTATTTGTTTCTGTTCATGCAAAGCCATGTAATATGAGTTGATTAAAAAAAAAAGCCAAAAGACAGAAAAAAATAAAAATAAAAGCGATGCATTTGTAATTACGTGCACTTGAAAGAGAGCTAGAGTTTATAGTTTGTATATGAGTCGAAATGTTTTAATCATGTGGCAAAAGGTTTAAGTCAAGTTGGGGTGGCTCGGCCCGGTAAAACCAAAATGGAATTGGTGAAGTGGCAGCAGGGCATTTAGGTGTGGGTTCCACTTAGTCATACAAATTAATAGAATTGTCATGCCTTATTTGCCTCGGTAAGTATTAGGGGCATGGGTTTAAAGTGGACAGCAATACCGGCAATCGACCTGATCTAGCTTATTAGGTGAAAGTTGGAAGAGATATTTGGGTAACGGGTCACTTGTTCTAATACTTTAAAAAGAAGAAAAAAATATATTAATAATAATAATAAATAAATAAAACCAAAAGTTGTCGGTTGAACTCGGGTATGATCCTGTGTAGTATTCTTTTTCAGGGACGAAAAAGTCTTAAGTGTGGGGATATTTGATATGTTGTAAAACACACGTATTTTCCGTACGTTTTATCTACGTATCATATTATACTTTATATGTTTTAACTCGTTTTATATAGGTTTTACATAATCTTATTCATATTGTAGGTTTTGGGTGAAAGAAAGAAAGAAACCGAGCTTTTGGAGCAGTTTACGAGCATTTTACGCATACGTTTTCAAGTAAACAACTCAAGGCCCGACCCGTATGCATCATGGAGGCCCAAGACTCTATTATATTATAACATAAAAAAAATTAAAAAACCCTAACCTAGCAGCAACAGTCCGATCGGAAATCTGGGCAGAAGAAAAAAAAGAAAAAAAAGTTTTTGCAAGCTAGGGTTTGGTGTTCTTGACGGCTAGGGAAGGAAGAAGGAAGCAAGTGCAAGCCTCGGGAGCATTCACCATAGATTTTTACAGTAAGGAGCAGCCCCGAAATCATCCATATCCTTACCTATTTCTTGTTGAATTGATTAGTAGTTTTGCAATTACTTGAAAGATTGATTTGTTATTGATTATTGTTGATCATTGGATGTTTGTTAAGATGTTTTAGATGAGTTTAATGATGTGTTTATTAAATGTTCATGGCTCTCCAATTATGATTCTCGGCTAATCTTGTTAGTTCTACCTAGGAATGATGATTATTGTTAGTGTTTGATAGGTTTTATGGATTGTTTGATTGATAGACCTTAATTGCTATTGTAAAGTTTGATTTAGACATGAAATAGGTTGTGTTTAGTGGCTGGAAATTTTAGTGATTCATTGCATAAACCCCGTGTGTTGATTGATTAGTTTTGTATTGATTGATCGGTGCATTGTTTGATTCTAGACTTTGTGTTTAGGGTTTGTTTGCGGTAGGTACCACCGTAGGATTTTGTTGCATAATTATTTGGATTAAGTACATCGGTTAGACACCATCTTTGAGACCGAGAGGTGATAAGAAGTTAGGGTTGTCTCATTGCCTTTGCATGCTAGAATAAGGATTGCGCGAGAGCGAGTTCGTTTCTTGTCAGGTTTAGGTGTTTTGAGCGACTAGTTGATCTATTTTAGTTTAAGTTGAATTGTTCCTCTATCCTTGGTTGTGTAGTATTCATTGCCATTAGGGTCGAGTGTTGGTGAGACCGAGAGGTGATCTTGCATTAGAACACGTTAGCAATTATTTCCCGGTTTGGTCGTTTTAGCCGATTTTGAGTAGTTAGGGTTTATTGAGTGAGACCGAGAGGTGATCCAGTGAGCCCGAGCGATCCTTAGTTGTGCCATCTTTAGGAACCGGTGTCTTGAAGTCATTCAATCCATTAGCTTGTTAGGCCTACAATTTGATTCAGACCTAGGTAGATGTTTTTCTCCATCCGAAGTCAACTCAGTTAGTTTTCCGTTAAGTTTTCTATTTTAGGTAACTTTTGTCAGCCAGTCTAGTTAGTTCAGTTAAGTAATTAAAAATAAAAAAAATCAATTAATTATTATTCTAAGGTAGGTCTCGTCTAGGGTTAGTAATCGTTAGCGTCTTACGTGTCCACGTGTTCGATACTCGGACTTCCTAGGTCTATACTACTTGCGATCGGTACACTTGCCGGTTGTGTGTGGTTTTAGGATTTTCATTTTAATATTAATGCTTAGTTGTGAGGGTCATTATTATAGGGTTATTAGACACACATCAGTTTCTAATAAGTTTTAACGCATACCAGTATTAAAAATCAAGTTTTTTTACGGTCCCCTAATTTATTATGACTTAGTTCCTTTATACGAAATCCTACCTTGCAGCGCGGAAATCAAAGGCTATTTAATATATTTAATTGATTCAATAGACAATAATAAATAATCAAACCTAGACGGACTCATTACGAAGAAGTAAATCTAGCAAGATTAAATAATAAAGATCTATCAATAACCTAGCACTTTACAGATTTTAGGTTAGCAGCACATTTAGATTTATTTAATTAAATAATATTATTTCTATGATCTTATTCGAAATCAATCATAAAATAGTCAAAAATACAAAGTAGATGACCTAATAGCAACCTATCATAATGACAAACAATAATCAAGGCAACTATGGAAAAATAAAACTCAACAAACAACCCCAAGTATCCTTATGTATCAATTTAATATAATTAAACCTTTTACTAAATCATAAAAACCATAACGATAAATAAACCCCAAATCAAATAACAACATCAAAATAGGTTCATCGTAAGCCTAGGCAGACTATAATGTTTATCCTAGCATAATAAAATCAAACAAAACAATGATAAAGGAATTCATGGTGAAAAACAAACGAAACGAAAGATTAAAGGTGATAAAACCCGTGGTCTTCGTTCTTGATTGATAAGCACGCCACCGTATGATTCCAAGCCTCCAAAACCTCCAAAATATCACCTCTTGAGCTCCCTCGTCCAAGCTGGTTAGGGTATTCAGGTTATGATTAGGGTTAAGTTTAGGGGTGTTTATATAGACTTTCAAGGCCCAAAACTTAAAATTAGTAGAAGATTCTGGAAATCTGAGCCCATAAACTTAAAATCATAGAAGATTCTGGAAATCTGAGCCCATAGACTTAAAATTCGTAGAAGATCCTCTAGTCTGGCTTGTTTAGCTCGTTTTTCACCATTTTCAACCATAAACATTTCCCGGAACCTATAGTATATAAATATGTTAGTAATATACAAATTCTAATAAAAATGAACAAAAACTAAAAAAATATTAAATAAAATATACAAGGGATTTATATATATTTAGCATTATATTAATAGGCAGAAAAGCAATTACCCAATCATACACGAGCCCGTTAGTGTCTTGATCGCCAAAAATATTATATTTCTTTATTAAAAAAATACTGTATATGTATGTGAAAAATAATTATCAATAAAATTTGTTATTAAGGCTTAATGGGTCAAACTAGAAATACAATGATGGGGCATTCAAATAAGTCCTGGTAATCTCTTGTACTGACCGAACCCTCAGTTCGGAAGTCTTCGTCAACATGTTACGAAGCTCTAGTCTTGCTGTCAACTTGATGCGGGAGAGGCAGGAGTGCAGTTTGTTCTTGTGGTGTATTCCTTTGTAGTGAGTAGTCCTGAATGTAAGGCTTGTAAGTGCAAGCGGCATGTAAGTCCAACGTTCAACCTTAAAGCTTAAAATTATTTTTGTATACATAAAATCTTTTTATCAAGCACTAAGAGGTTGGAGGCAAATTGGGGTGATATGGGGAAAGCCAAATACGCCTTAAGAAGAGATAAGGGGCGTCATAGGTCCATAAGTGATGTCCATGTAAGCTTTATGCCTAATTGAAACTAAGCATATCACTGATGCAATGAAAATCATGCTAAGTTTTTAATTACTTGCGATCAACCTTTTCACTATGTCATAATAATGCTGAACATGAATCATTGTGAAAGAATCTTAATCAATATGATTTCATGTTCGGATCTTTTCATGAGTTGCTTGTTTAACACAACTGAGATTTGATCCCAAAATATGTTAAATTTACTGAAGGCCAGATGGTTAAATTGTTTTTATTTTAGTTTAGTTTTTTGTTCTTAGTCTATTTTTTACTTTTATTTTTTATTTTTTTATTTTTACCTCATGTTTGCTCGAGTCGAAACAAATGCCTTAAGAAATCATTTTTAACATGAATCGGGATTGCATTTTTAGCCCATGAAGTTTGACGTCTGTTGATTATGCTATTGGGCCCTTCAGTTTGTCCCCCAATGTATTCATAATACTTGTGATCTCGACCCTGTCCTACTGGCCCAGAAATTTGTGTTATTGGTATTCGCCACCCATCTGGATTCTCGGCCAAGATGGGTATCTCAGAAGTTTAAAAGGCACTCCTTAGTGCATTATTGATCATCTACTTGAAACTTGCAAACACATAAAAAAACTTCTTCTTCAAAACATCTGAAAACTCAGATTCTTTAATCGAGAAGATAAGAAAACTTAACCAAAATCTATTTTTGATTCACTACTATGAGAGTTTTGAGGTCTTTTTGGAATGATTGGATTGTGAGATATGGTTAGTTTACATGTTCTTTGTGAACGATTATGGTCGGGATTGATTGTGTTTTGAGTTTTTCTTGAAGTTGCAGGTTTGATCATCAATGGTGATTGGCGAAATGAGGAAGATGATTGGATGTGTCCAAGGGTTTTCGGTGCTGCTTGACCGAATACTCTTGGTTAACCAGAGAACTCTTTGGACAATTGATATCTCAAAGAGTTCTCGGTCAAACCTTGACCGAGAACCCGTCTGGTCAACCGAGAACTCATTGTTGTCGATGTTTCTGAATCACTTGGACCAAAAAACTCATGTTATTTCCATTAATCAAAGGGGTGCTGCCAAAACTACTACACCAGCAACTGGTGGTAGTTGGAGAGGAGCTACAAAAGTTGACCAGGTTCAACAGAATGTATCTTCTGGTACATCAAGTGGCGGCTGGGGAGCTGCTGTCAAGACTACACCAGCAAATGCTGGTGGATAGGTAGCTACTAAATCTAACCAAGCTAAATAGACGGAAGTTTCAGGTGGCTAGGGTGCTACTAGGAAGTTGATCCTGATATTCTTGAGCACGACTAAAATCAAGCAATAAACCAAAAGGAAGATTGTTGGGCTATAATTTATGGTTTATGCCTATAGTTTGGGCTTAGTTTTGGGCTATATTATGGAAAGTAGGGTTGTTCGTTAGTTGGTCAATCACCTTTAGTTTGGGCTTAGTTTTGGGCTATATTTTGATGGGCTTTTGTACGTATGTGGGCCTAGGTTGGTACAACTATATATATAATGCATGTAGGTTAAGTAGGGTTGTTCGTTAGTTGGTCAATCACCATGAAAGTTTTGTTAAAGGGCTTAAGCACCTGACGTAATAGATATGTGTGTTTTGAAGCTAGATTCATCGTGTTTATTGTGATTACTATGTTTGTTATTGAATCGGTTCGTTGTTAGATCCCGCCTATCAACGAATTCATTGATATCATATTGAAAGACCCTTCCACAGGACTTACACTTTCCTTTCTTCCTATTCACCCAGTTTCTTCCATTTACTCTTCCATACCTGACCTGCACGAATTTTATACTTATAGCACACTTTCACCACCTTGTGATACTTCATCGCCGAATCATACTGTTTCTTGCTAGCAACCTGAATCTTGCACTTGTACAATGCCTCAAAGTCCTTCTCTGAACAGTTAATCAAGCACATCGGATCCATGACATCGATAACATCCCAAACTCCATTGCGATTCAGTTAATCACCGCTTCTCCCCTATTTTCATCGTAATACCACCATCTGAAATTGACTTGAAAATCCTGTTTCATTGAGTACATAGGTATAACTTTCAAGGTCTGCGGCTTGCTTGTATTTCCAGGTCTTCACATAGTCATCTGTTTCAGGATCTTTCTTCACACGGGGCACATGTAAGAATGGCTTTTGTGGTGTCCAACTTCTAAAGTTACACTTTGCCTGACGTTTGATAAACTCCCAAATCTCTTTCACAGGCCCACGTGTTGGACAATACAATAACTCTTTATCTACGTTGTCCACAACGTCCATCTAGGGTAAAGATTCCAACTCACATAAGCTTTCAAAGTATTGTACGCCATATGTCTTCCTAACTTCAATCTTCCTGATTTTGAACAAATATGCTATACTCACAACTTTTCCAAGCTTTACTTCTTTTTCTTTCTGATAATACTTGACTGGTTTCAAATATATACGCTTAGGCTCAATCTTTCTTCTTTCAAACCATTCCTCTTGTTCTTGACTATTAACCTCGTCCTCTTCTGTAGACTTACCTTTATTAGTAGGTATTGGATTACCCTAACTATCAAACTCTTTACTAATCATCTTTATTTCCTCATCAAAATCTTCATTAAACTCGGGAATAACATGATCAACATTAACATAAGTCACCGGTTCCTTGTCTAACTCCTCCTCTTGTATGGGTTCATTCACAAAAACAGCATCAATATCATCAATTGAACCTAAATCTTTCTCAAAATCAAATACAAACTCATCTTTAGTAACTTCTAATGATACGAAAATATTTGCACGTGTCATCTCAATTTCTCCTTCTTCTAACTCCTCCCTAGTAGATGAAAACCTAATTGGAGGTTTAAACGATAACGGCTCCACATCGAGAAGTTCATACTCATCAACATTACCTCCTGCATGAGTTTCTTCAAGACTAGGATCAGCAGTAACAACTGGCTTTGAAGCAGATTCAACTAGAGTACTTGAGCTTGAACCAACCAATATACCAACACCTCCACCCACACTCGGATCATCATTATCATCATCATCAAAGTCATCGTGAGTCAGGGAGTCACCATAATAAACCTTTTCCTCATCAATTTCCTGTTCTTCTTCAACAACTTGATCGACAATGGGCTCAACAGATGCTACCGGTGCTATCGCAGGTTCTATAACAGGTTCAACGACCACAGGTTCAACCACTTTTGTTTCAACAACTACTGGTTCAACAACTACAAGATCAACCACTGGATCAACATACACAGAAGAAGAACCACCAATATCAGGAATATTAAAATGAATCACTTGTTCATCAATTTTTCCCTTGCCCTTAGTATCCACTTGATCCTGGTCATACGACATTCTAAATTCCATTTCTTATACACAAGCTTCACTACCATATACTCTGGTGAAAATCTTATCATCTACAGCTGAATTTTCCAACTCCAGCTGAAGATTAATACCCAACTGGTCTTCAATCACAGCAAAGTATCTAATGTGAAGATTTAACAGGTCAGCTTGTTGTTTCCGTCTCAGTTCACCATCTTCAATCATCTTTCTTTGATCGGCATTCTCCTTTCTTAACTTCTCGTTTTCGGCTACCAAACTATCAATCTTGATTCCTGTTCAGTCACAATTCCTTTCAATGTATCATGCTCTCAGAATGTAGGGAAATCACCAAAACATCCAGCATCCAATGTTGGAAAGCTACCAAAATCAGCAGCTTTAACAGGTGTTTGCTTTGGAGAAGCATATTGTTCTAGAGCAGATGGTGTAGGTTGTGCTACTGGTGTCTTCAAGGTATTGTCATCACCACCTAAATATACAACCGGCTCTTCAATAATAACTTCTGATTAATAGGGGTCTCAAAAATCTCAGGTTGCTCAATGTCAGGCTCATCTATCAGCTTCAACTTTAGAGACACAGCCCTTTTTGACTTCTTCTTAATCCTTACAGCCTTCTTCTTGACAGGCTTATCAACAACATCAGGAGCATACGACTCATCTATATCATCAGTCGTTTTCCTGTCTCTCGAAGAAGCAGCCTTCTTTTTGAATCGGGCACGGGATTAGCCAATGCAATATGTCTACCCTCAGAATCTGATTGTGTTTCCTCTGGATCTTTATCAGATGTGGCAGAATAGACTTCCTCCTGAGTTGTTGGAGTAGCCACTTATTTATTGACAATCTTATTCCGTTTCTTCTTGGGTGCAACAGGTTCCTCATCTAATTCTGATTCTATCTTGATGAAACGTTTAGCACCACCAACATGTTTATAATCCACCATCAACCGATTTTCAGTCTCTCTATCTGAATCACTGCCATCATTCCTCCACTGTTCTCTTTCGGGGCAATGTAATTAGGTTTAGACAAATGACCAAGTTATTCCCGATCATATGATCTAGAATTGTAGGACCCTCCTTCTTAACACTTGGAAAAAATTCTTCAAAGAACATCTGTACGAATTGAGGATATTGCCACCATTGCTCATTCACAAAGTTTATCTTCATATTGTCAAGCACCATACAAGAAAAATTGCACTTCAAGTTCAGACATAACGCAGCCATCATGTTTGATAATCAAGTATCTCGTCATAACCACCCTTTCTATGACCCAAGAAATTTACGACTACATGAAACAGAAATTCATACGGACGAGATAAAGCGGTTTTCCTCATAGATAACTTGTTCAATGTTTCTCTATACCCCATCCTTAGCATACTGCCTTTAACCAAACGCTCGTCAAGATCAACCGGATCAGTCGACTCATCTCCAAACTCCAAGACTTTTCTTATCAAAGCCTCATTAATCACAATCTTCTTGCCTTGTACCTTTGAGTGAATATCAGTCCCAACAACCACTGCCATCTTCCAGAACTCCGATACTATATTCTAATAAGGAACTGCAACGTGTGCCATCGCCTTGTAGATCCTCGACATCTTCTAGAAAGGCATCATTATGGCAAACTTCTCAGCTTTACGATCTTCCTTATTAAGATAAGCACAAATATTATGCTTATTATCAGTGAGTTTAACTTCCTTCACTATCTGAAAATCAAAAGAACAAAACATGTTATAACCAAATTAATTTTCAGTTTGCACCGTATAAGTCCCTTTGACTTATATTTTGACCACGGATACATAATCCACACATAAGTTCAATTTACACATGTTAACCACGTATATGTCAAAGTTGACGAAATATAGGTCAAAGTTTGATGACCAACACATAAGATCAAAATTCATATACGCCTCATATCTAATGACATATGCGCCGCATGTGTCAATATATATGCGCCGTATAAGTGGAATATTATGACCAAAATCATTCAAGTCCAAACAATCTCTCATTAGCCAAATTAATCATATATTTCGACTCTTCATCCGCCGATCAACAACAATCTAGACTCAATGTTTTATGTTTTTGACGATTTGAATTGTCAATTTTGAGTTTAAGTGGTCGGATATGTATATTTTTCAGATTTTTTAATCTTAACATCATTAAAAAGCAATTAACCTTTATTAAAGTGTTCGTTTATCATTTATTAGATCCATTCAATGATTTAAAGTCCCAAACCCTTGTGTTTTGGTCAATTTGCTACATATACGTTTTATCTAAACACTTTTCATAACCAGATCTGTAAACACATATCCATTATCCTCATCTTTAATATTTGAATTGGTGTGTAAATCACCAAAACAAAGAAATTTTGGTAGAGTGATAGCTAGATTATGAGAAATATAGGAATCAAGCTTGAGACAATTTAAAGTCCAGACGCATAAGTAAAATACTTATGCACTAGATAAGTCCAAATATATACAACACATATGCGGCACATAAGTCATAAAACTTTTTCGGCACATAACTTATGTGCCGCATAAGTTTTGAAACTTATGCACTGCATAAGCATGTTCATGTAATTTCAAACTGTTTTTGCAATTCACACCCATGCGATGTTACAAGTACACATTAATGTCCTTTCACATCAAAAGAATAAATTAAACAAGCACAATTTTAAAATATACTGTATATCAAGTCCAAATCAGTAACCTTGAATATAACAGATAAACGTTTTGAATTCTTTTTGAAAATGATTTGAGAAACACAGCTCGATTCGTTGTTCTTGAAAAACATTTAAGCCCCAGAGATAGTTCACCCGAACATCGAGAGCGAAAACTAAATAAGAAATAAAATCTTTTCGGCTTTTAAAAATTAAAAACAATCAAATGAATTTCAAGCTATATATAAATATAAAATCACATATTTTTGTGAGTTTGAGCAGGGAATCATATTGAAGAAATTACCCTTCCATCACAATTTTATTTCAACGTTTTTTCTGACTGGTGTTAAGTCAATCATTGGTATTGTTTCCACCTAAACCTTCCAACAAATTTTTTAGAAATTTCTGTGATATGTTTAGTTAGTTCATTTAAGTACATAATACCATGAATTATTAGTTCTAATCTTGATTCAAGAATAATTTGATTTTTACACAATCGCCCCAACTTGACTTAAACCTTAGAACCAGAAGATCGAAATCTTTTTATGTTTAAGAAAGACTAGCAAATAATCCCCATTACAAGATATACACCCGTTATCAAGCAATACCCTAAGGTCCTTTTCCATGGTGAGTATGCACGATTTCATGTGTTGGCTTGCATACACGGTGTCCCTTGTAGTCAGTTTTTTAATGGTAATAAGAGAGCAAGGGGACAATGTATGACTAACAGCGTGTTTTGATTAAGTCAGTAATGAATTTAGTACAAAATTACTTGTCCAATCAAGTTTAATGACTTATTGAGAAACTAAACTGCGGGTTCATTTTTACAGCAATTTTAATATTCATCGAAATGAATACCCAGATAAGAAACCGCATAAAAGACACTATGGTGTCCGGAACCTTAAAGCATCCCATCAATACAAGATTTAAGGCCATAAGACTATGCATCATTGAAGCGATAACCATTAACCAGTAGCTATAATGTTTCAAATTAATAACCAAGAGGCTTAAGTATGACCGGCTATTACATTTTTGCCATCATTATCAAAGACTTTTGCTAGAAACTAACACCCCTTTTAATTTGGTATTTTTAGGTTTATATCACATACTTTTCCCTACTTGTTTGTCTAAAGGCCTACCAATGCACTAATACAATTAAGCACACAGCCTTTTATACCTACTTTTTACTGGATTTGGGACCAGATAATCAATGTAGTATCATCTTTCCTTTGCTTCAAAAACTCATTTCTGAGAAGCAACAATTTTAATGTTTTTGACATTTTGAATTTTAAATTGTTTTTGACTTTTTCAAAATTTTCAATGTTTTTAGTTTTTCTGAAATTTTCTCCCCCTAAAACCAACAATCATATGAAAAATATTTACAAAAACAAATTTTGACTCTGATGCTTAGGTTCACGGGATATCTGACTCATCCAATATCTCGGTAGCACTCTGGTCCCCACCACCAAAACTCATATACCATTAAGCTTTAATAAGTAGTTAAAACGTGATTTATCAAAAGTTTTGGTAGAAAGATCTGCCTTTTGCTTATCGGTGTGAATTTTGTTTATAGTGATCAAATTATTTTCGTAGCAATTACGAATGAAATGATACTGTATTTCTATATTGTAAGGCCCCGAACCCCGGGAACCCCACAGTTGGTAATCATCGAAAACACTTGTAAAAATATTGAAACTTAAAAATGATTCATTTCATTAAAATAAGCAATTCAGAGTATAATTCAGCGGAAAACATAAATAATAAAAGAAGTTCCCAAAACCCGGGAATTTTGCCCAAAATCGACATAGTTATCTTTAAATAAAAACTTGTAAAAATAAATGTTTAATAGTAAAACTTCAATTCCCATATGCCCTTCACTGTCCAAGTAACTTCGTGCACGTCCAAGCGATAAGGCATCCTCTTCCTAACCTGAAACTCACACTAACATGCACACAAAGTCAGCTTGAGCTGAGTGAGTTCAAGTTTTAAGTAAATAATATCAGTAGTAATAGTTATGATAGTCATACCAAAAGTTTTAAAAAAGTAAAAGGGTGCATCCATCAAGTCATCATTACCGAAAACTAAACATCCTCATACTTACATATACATTACAAAATGTATATGTAAACATCCTTTCAATTACATCTCTATATATATAACAGTATATATATATATATATAACATCCATGTATAACATCAGGGTCGAGCAAACGTACAACCCAAACACGTAAAATCAGTGCATGCAAACACAAAGTAGGCTTACACAACATCAGTAGTCGAAATGACTACAACATCGCCAAATATAGGCCAAGCAATAATGTATATACATATATATATATATTTAACATCCCAAGGCCTACCATATGCTAGCAAGCCTATATAAATTCGTTTAAAAACGTTTCATCATGTAAGAAAACACTTAGGTGTGCATGCTAGCCCAAAAGTAAAAAAGAGTAAAAAGGGCATCATGAACTCACCTGAAATCAATCGAACACCTGCAACGAGCTAGGAAATCCCTAAGTGCACAATCACAAGCAAGGGCCTCTAAATTATACACAACACGTTACTAAACTAGACCGTAAGAACACTCTTGCCTAATGGGCCGTTCAAGCCCAACAACTTGGCCCAAGGCCCAACACTTGGCCCAAGGCCCAAAACTTGGTCCAAGGCCCCACAACTTGGCCCAAGGCCCAACACTTGCCCAAGGCCCAAGGGTAATCAAATCGGGTCGAATGCACGTTACTAAACTAGACCGTAAGAACACTCTTGCCTAATGGGTCGTTCAAGCCCAACAACTTGGCCCAAGGCCAACAGTTGGCCCAAGGCCCAACAACTTGGCCCAAGCCCCAACAACTTAAGGCCCAACACTTGGCCCAAGGCCCCACAACTTGGCCCAAGGCCCAACACTTGGCCCAAGACCCAAGGGTAATCAAATCGGGTCGAATGCGCGTGTAATAAACCTTAAAACCATTTGTTAAACGAATCAGCCCCAAATGGACCAAATTCCATTTTAAATCTTTTCATTCATCAAGATTACGTCACTCGAGTTGATAGGGGTGACGGTTCCTTTTTACAACTCTTACTTTAACATTTAAACGAAAATTCGCGCACCGCCGACTCGATTGACGAAGCACTAACCACAACAGCCCCGAGCATCAAGAAAATAATTTTTCCACAGCCCTTAAACCCCCCTAGGGCTGTACAAACTGATTCGGTCGGTCACCCGATCAATTAACGCATCAAACTCAACAATTTGCAAATCTACACCCGATAAACCCTAATTTTCGAACTAAAATCGATTGACCGACCTAAACACCTCCAATGACCACGAAATTTTAATATGATGTAAATGCCATACCTGGGGATCTTTCTACACCGGAAACTCTAATTTTTATCCACGGGAAGTTGGTCAATTACACCTTGGCCGAAAATGTGTTCAACGAAAAGTTTCGGCAAAATTGAGCATCAAAACGATTAGGGGTGAGCAAAAAGAGTGTTGGGGATTGTAGTACATACCTTGAACTACTTCTAGGAGCTTGGAATCGATCAAAAATTCGAAGCAAAGAAGGGAGGGAGGCTGGAACCTTGGCCGATCGGACAGAATGCTGAACTTGGGTTTAGTTTTTTTTTTGTTTAGTGTTATATCATAAAACTTTTTCATTCTAGCCCCCGGAAAATAATAATAATGCAACTTGGAAGAAATGTTAAGCGATGAGATGTACCGAGATGCCGTAAAGGCTTCAGAGGAACGTCGGATAAATCCCGAGAATTATACATACTCTACAATCCTTAATTCTTGAAACCGGAATTAACGGGCGTTACATATACGCTTTGTTTTAGAGTGATTTACCAGATTTTTAGTTATAGATTTGCTGCAAATTATCTACCAAGTTAGGGTAGATAGAAAATTCAAACCGTAGTCCAGTGTCTGTTGTTGGATCTATAGAGAGAACAAAAACTAAAAGCAGCTAAGTACTTAGCTTCACATGTAGATAGCGACACCGTGGTTTGCTTTTTGCACTACCAAGTGACAAGTCTTTTACTAAAGAATTCGCACCCCGCTGTTGTAGATTTCGCGTTCAGTTTACAGATCCCATAATCTGATTCTGAGTATGCCCTCAACACAAATTCATTGTCCTTTGGATACCAGAGACCGAACCCCGGATGTCCCTTTAGATATCTTAAGATGCGCTTGACGATCATGAGATGTGACACTTTCGGATTAGACTGATATCGGGCGCACAAACTTGTGGCATACATGATGTCTGGCCGTGATGCAGTGAGGTACATAAGTGAGCCTATCATGGATCGGTATAGGGTTTGATCCACCTTCTCCCCATTAGGATCTGGTCCAATACCATGATTCAGAGGTAGAGGGGTATTGATAGCCGATGCATCAGTCATGTTGAATTTCGTCAGGTCATCGTTGACATATTTTGTCTGGTGAATAAAGATGCCTGTAGGTAACTACTGCACCTGAAGTCCAAAGAAAAACTTCCTCTCCCCCCATGGCACTCATCTCGAACTTTAGCTTCGTCCCCTCCTCGAACTGCATGCACAGATCATCGTTTGTCGACCCAAAGATGATATCGTCTACATAAATCTGTACAATCAGTAGATGTCCACCCACCTGCTTCGAGAAGAGCGTACAATTGACATTTCCTCTAATAAAGCTATCATCCAAAAGATGCTGGGACAATGTCTCATATCTGGCTCTTCGGGCCTGATGGAGACTGTATAAGGCTTTATCAAGGAGGTACACTTTGTCTTTGTGGATCGGATCGACGAACCCCAGTTGTTGTCCCACATAGACTTCCTCACTTATCGTCCAATTGAGAAATGCAGACTTGACATCTAACCGATACACCTTAAAGCCCTTCCAAGAAGACAATTCCAGAAAGATCCGAAGAGCCTCTAGCCTTGCAACTAGCGCATAAACATCATTGTAGTCAATACCCTCTCGCTGATTAAAACCAAGAACAACCAATCGAGCCTTGTTTCTCACAATAATCCCATTCTCATCTCTCTTGCACTTAAAGACCCACTTCGTATTGATTTGTTTCTTATTATCTTGCAAGTTAACGAGCTTCCAGATGTCATACCCCAACCTAAGATGGAAATGTCAGGGCGTTAGCCAATTGTTCACAGCTCAAAGGTACTATCATAAATAAAAATAACAATATCTATTAAGTCAATTATTTCATTCAAATTATAGTGCACAAATATTTATAACACAAATAGATCATTTAAAACAAATAATCCAATGAAAATAAATATAATCTACATTAAAGTCCCTATGGTCTTTTCTAGATGTCCTTTTCAAGTCCAACTTTAATTCAAAGGCAACCTGCATATGCGTAGAAAATAGAGTTTGTCAACAACACATTTTGAGTGAGATTATCACCAGTTTTTGCAAGGATATAGTATTAATATAATAAATAAAAGAAATGAGCAAAGCATAATAAAATGCAGTAAATAAATCAAACCATGAGCAAGTAATGTGTCAATTTACCATTGCCAAGCAAATCGGGCGTCGGTAAGTCAACCATGAGCAAATAACAAAACCGTTGCCAAGCGAATCGTGCATGGGTAAATAGTATGATCATACTATAAATGAGAATATGTTGGACCTCTCTGAATATGATAAAATAGACAAATAAGTAGGTAGCAAGTATATTTGATAGTTCACACACAATTAAACGTTTGCTATTTTGTTATATATAGATAATACAAAATACGAATAATACGCATATGTCCCCAAAAACTTGTGAAAATTCAGTAAAATAGTGGAATGACAAAACTCACCTTAAATCGAAGGCAAGTGAATAAATATAATGATAAACGAGTTAATAAGTAAGCGAGTCGTCCACTAACCCGTCGAACGAAACAAACTAACTAAACCAGAAATTTTGAGATAAGAAAATATGAGTAAAAAATAACTCGTTGATATTGGAATCATTCCAAACGGACGTTTTGAACTCCGGTTCTGTTAAATTAAAGATTTAAGCGAGTTAGTATTGACCAGAATCCGAACAGCGAGTCGGAATTCAGATTCTGGTTAGTAGCCTTAAAATTTCGCTATGAGAATAAAAGTCTTCTGCACCGAACGTTGGTTCTGATCAGAAGTATGAGAAAATGGTTAGTCAAACTTGCCGATTGTTTTGCCCTTTAACGGGTTTTAATCAAATTAACTTGTCAACACCCTTCAGCCAAGGAAATTGATTGAAGGTTACTGACTAGGGAATAAGTATAAACGATTTTACAGTTTACAACTTACCCAGAAAGTGAAAGGATCAACCAAAAAGAGAAGCCAAAGGTCGATGTATTAACAAAGTCAACCGATTGAGCTCGTATCTTCAAGAAATAAGGCAAATAATGTAAGGCTTGTTTAGGGTTTGGTGATGGCTGGAGATGACCTAACAAAGTCAACCGATTGAGCTCGTATCTTCGATGTATTAACAAAGTCAACCGATTGAGCTCGTATCTTCAAGCAATAAGGCAAATAATGTAAGGTTTGTTTAGGGTTTGGTGATGGCTGGAGATGACTTAACAAAGTCAACCGATTGAGCTCGTATCTTCGATGTATTAACAAACTCAACCGATTGAGCTCGTATCTTCGATGTATCTTCGATGTATTAACAAAGTCAACCGATTGAGCTCGTATCTTCGATGTATTAACAAAGTCAACCGATTGAGCTCGTATCTTCAAGCAATAAGGCAAATAATGTAAGGTTTGGTGATGGCTGGAGATGATTAATTAGGGTTTAGGGAGTGTGGCAGATAATGTAAGGTTTGTTTATGTAATATATGTAAAAACGAACTAATTTGGTTAGTTTGCTCATTTAACTAACCAAATCGAGTTTTAATGATCAAATCAAAATAACAATCAGTGAAATACGATCTTGGTCAAGGGGTAATGAACATGGACATGTATCTATACTATATTCTTTTTCTTAGGTCTTAATTAACTCGATTTGGTCCAAAAATAAGCGATTTAGATACTAAAAACAAACTAGGAAGGTGTAACAAGAATATAAACTGACCAGACTTGTCACCACGGCGTGTGGCCACCCTATGGTGGTGCCACCACACGGCACCTCGGCCTAGGGGTGTAGAAGTTTCATTTTGGTCAATTATGGTCCTTGTAGTTTGCAAATTGGTTAAATATTAAACCTTTTATGGTTAAAACAAGGAATTATCATCTTAAAGAGTATAAGGGGTATAAAATGAATATGTAAATCTTTAATACTTACAATTATATAATAATATTATTGATAAAAATCTGAATGATGTTCGAAGTCCGATAAAACAAAAACAAATACAAATACCGAAAACCTAAAATGTTACAGTCTCCCCAACTTAGGGAATTTGTCCCGAAATTAAGGAAAACTAAAACATAATCGTTTTTGAAAAATAAGTAAACTTTTTAAGGAAAATATCATAACATAGAACTTCTAATAATCGAAGCAACGCTCCAAATGACAATCCGATAAGGGCATTTCTATATAGGATGCACCAGCGGCGTATCCATAATGTCCTTATCATCTCGTCGTTCATACCGTTACTCAACTACTTTCGGTTCTAAACTATGACACACAATTGTACGTATTATGATTTCCATGCGAGGACTTGGATAATCATGTTCCGGACCGTAATTACTCTTATCGTCGGATGGTCCGCGTAATCCGTTCCATCAAGTGAGTTATAAAACAATTGATAATAAGACAAAACTTTTGAGAAAAAGCAAAAGTTTTCGTAAATTATAAATCCAAAAGATACTCAATGCACAAAACACTTCTAAATATAAATGTTCAAGTTTGATTAATAAAACAGTGTAATTTATAAAACATATTTTGTTTATAAAAGTAGAATTTTGAAGGTTGAAAGAAAACGGATTACTTGAAGCAGATGTTATAATGAATCGTGATGAATGAGAATAGGAGAATAAGATAAGGGTACAAGATCATAAGAAATTAACCTTGATAAATGGAAACATTTTTCATAAGGTAAAACGTGCAAAATAGTTCAACTTGAAATTATCCAATAATAACTAAGGAGTAGATACAATGCATAAACGAAAAAGACAAGATAATTTAAGATAGAAGTAAAGAAAGCAACAAAAATCTTCAGAGTATTCAACCAGCTTCAGTTATGGTTACCTTGATTCACTTGACTTGGAGCACTTGAGGTAGTTTGGTAGCTTGAATAGGTTGAGCTTGAATGGATGGCAATAGTGGGGTTTGAGGGATGTAAGTTTGGTAGACTTGAGCTTGCGGGTACGGGATTTGGTAGGTTTGAGTGAAGGATCTTGGTTAACGAGAGGAGCTTGAAGGATATATGGTTGATAGGTTTAGACTTGATGAGCATTGGTAGCGTAATAGGGTGCAGGTATAGCTTGAGCTTGGTGTGCATGGATGAGTTGAGGGCACACATTATGAAGATGATTAGGGTCTCCACAATTATAGCAAGCACGAGTAGTAGGGGGTCTAGGAGCACGCGATGTACGACAAACATTAGCAAGGTGGCCATAACGATTGCATTGGGTGCAAAGACGGCACGGGGTTTGGGTCGAATGATGATAGTTGCAATTGGAGCATACGGATGAGGTTTGGTATAGGGTTTCTTGTTAGGAGCATTTTGGTTAGAGGGTTGAGGGTTGGCTTGGTTAACAACATATTTTTGGTGACTGAATTTACGTTTGTGGTGAGAAAGGTTGTCATTGCGCAGAGTGGGTTTGGGTTCGGCCTTAGCATCAGTTGAGGATTTGGTTTTGGAGTTTTCAAGGATATGTTTAGAGTCTTTGCGAGGTAGGGTTCCATCTCTAACATGGTCATCAGAAAGTGAAGCAGCAAGAGCAATAACTTTCTCGATTGAGAGAGGGTCTCGACTAACCACGGCATCACGGAAAATCGTTGGAAATCCATGAATAAACTTTAGAATCGCACGAGACATAGGGGTTACGAGGTGAGGTACTGACAGGCTAAGTTCCTTGAAGCGTTGGAATAAGTAGAGTTGTCGCCACCAATTTTCTTGAGTTCCAAAAACTCGGTCTCCAGTCGATGCAGTTCATGTTCAGGGCAGAATTCCTTCTTCATAGCTTCCTTGAGTTCATCCCACGGCATAGCCAAAACCTCCACAACTCCTTGGAGAGCCTTAAAAGAGTTCCACCATGTGAGAGCTCGTTCCTCGAAGACGCTCGTAGCGAACATAGTATGCTTATCGTCCGGACATTCGCAGTGGATGAAAATGTTTTCCATTCTTTTGAACCAACGGAGGAGCTTGGTAGCATTCTCCTCGCCAAGATAAAGGGATGGCTTAGCACTCATGAAGTTCTTGTAGTAGAAGTTGTTCGGTGTAGCCGAAGTCGCGGATCCATTGGTGTCGATGCTTCGTAGCTTGGACACGACCTCGGGTAAAGTAGCATAAATTCTCTAGTGATCCTAGCAGCCAAACGGTGATCATGAGCAGCCGATGGGCGACGATTGTTACGACAATGAAGTAGAGAAGACATTCTACGAGGACAAAAAATGAAATTTTTGTAAGATGATGGGTAAGTTGTGTGAACGAGTTGATGTGAGATAATAGAGATGTGGATTTAAATAAAATTGTGCTTAGTGATTTGTCGTAACTTAAGGATAAGTCGAGATTTAAAACAATGTGAAAAATTTTGAGATGTTTAATTAATTAACCTATGTTTATCTAGAAGTAAAATCCAAAAATGAAATGTGATTGGGTTGGGCTATCCATGGACTTTCCATGGTAGCTTGAGAACCTAATTTAAATAACGAGGCATATCAAATGAGTTGGCCTCCCATGAGCTTTCTTTGGCAATTTGAATGACCCAACTAAATAACATAATATAAACCTTGTGAATTGGGCCTCCCATGAGCAATCCATGGCTGCTTAAATAGCTCTAGTTACATAATGAAACTTAAATTTTAAGAACTAGGCTTACCATGAGCGTTCCATTTTCTAAGTGTTCTTTCTGGTTGCGTGAGGTTCAATTCTTGGGTCATGTTATTAACCCGAGTGGTATTCTGGTTGACCCTTCAAAGGTGGAACCCATGAATGAATGGGAGTCTCCTAAGTCTCGATCTGAAATCCGTAGTTTTCTGGGTTTGGCGGGGTATTACCGCCGCTTTATTCCCGACTTTTCGAAAATTGCTTCTTCAATGACCAAGTTAACTAAGAAGAATGTTAAGTTCGTTTGGGGTACGGGGCAGGAGGAGGCTTTTATCGAGTTGAAGAACAGATTGACGCATGCCTCGATTTTAGCTTTACCCGATGGCACCGATGAACTGGTGGTTTATTCTGATGCCTCTTATCAGGGGCTTGGGTGTGTTCTGATGCAATTAAAGCCTCACGAGGCGAATTATCCTACTCACGATTTGGAGCTTGCGGCCGTTGTGTTTGCGTTTAAGTTGTGGCGGCATTATTTGTATGGTGTTCCTTGCGTTATCTATACCGATCATAAGAGTTTAAAGTATTTCTTCAAACAAAAGGAATTGAATATGCGCCAGCGTTGATGCTTGGAGTTGATTAAGGATTATGACTTGGAGATTATGTACCATCCAGGTAAGGCCAACGTGGTGGCTGACGCATTGAACCGGAAGGAGAGACCAAATCCGATTTGTGTAAAATCTTACCAGCTTATCCTTAAACCCGATATTTTGAAGCAAATAGCCAGCGTTCAGAATGAGGCTTTGCAGGTGGAATGGATTATGTCAGAACGTGTTTGGGGTCCGAAGAAATTGTTGGAAGACGTCGGTGACGGGGTGAAGTATAAGGATGGTCGTTTATGGGTACCGAAGTATGGGGGATTCAGAGATAAAATTTTTGATGAGGCGCACAAGTCGCTCTATTCTATTCACCCGGGCGTGACCAAGATGTACCAAGACTTGAAGAAAAATTATTGGTGGCCTGCGATGAAGTTTGAGGTGGCTCAGTACGTGAGTAAATGTTTGACGTGTCTACAAGTTAAGGCCAAGCATCAAAAGTCGTTCGGGAAGCTTCAACCTTTAGAAATACTTGAGTGGAAGTGGAAGCATCTTACTATGGATTTTGTGACTAAATTGCCTTGTACTCCTAAGGGTAGTTATGACACCATTTGGGTAATTGTTGATAGATTGACCAAGAGCGCTCATTTCTTGCCGATCCGAGAGACTTTTAATTCCGAGCAGTTGGCCGATGTGTTTATTCGTGAGATCGTTTCTAGGCACGGGGTGCCGGTATCTATTGTTTCGGATAGGGATACGCGTTTTACCTCCAGGTTCTGGAAGAAGTTTCATGAGGAGATGGGTACCAAACTCTTCATCAGTACCGCTTATCACCTGCAGACGGATGGTCAGACCGAGAGGACCATTCAAATTCTCGAGGATATGTTACGGGTTTATGTTATCGATTTTGGTGGTAGTTGGGATCGTCACTTACCGTTGGTAGAGTTCTCGTATAATAACAGTTATCACGCCACGATTGGGAAGCCACCATTTGAGATGTCGTATGGTAGGAGGTGTAAGACTCCAGTCTGTTGGGGTTTCATTGGTCAGAAGAAGTTGGGTAGTTTGGAGGTGGTCGAGGCTACGACTGAGAAACTCGACAAGATTAAAGAGTTTATAAAGGCCGCCCAGGCCGACAAAAGTCTTATGCGGATAAAAGGCGAAGACCTATTGTGTTCGAGGCTGGGGATTGGGTTATGTTGAATGTTTCTCCTTGGAAGGGCATTATTCGTTTTCGTAAGAGGGGGAAGCTTAGTTCGAGGTTTATTCGTCCGTTCCGTATTTTGTCCCAAGTTGGTGAGATAGCATATAGGCTGGAATTGCCTGATGAGCTCGCGGGGATTCATCCTACCTTCCATGTGTCCCACTTGAGGAAGTGTTTAGCAGATGAGGAGGCCCAGGTGCCTCTTGGTGATATTGAGCTTGATAGTAAGCTGAACTATGTGGAGGAGCCTATTGCTATACTTGACCGTCATGAAAGGCGGTTGCGGAACAAGGTGGTTAAGCAGGTGAAGGTGCAGTGGAGGCACCGTAGGGTTCCGAGGCAACTTGGGAATCCGAAGATGAGATGATGAAACTGTATCCGCAGTTGTTCCTGTTTCATTGGGATTCGAGGACGAATCCCATTGTAAGGGGGGTGGACTTGTAACACCCATCAACTTCCGGTATGATTTAGCGCGTGTAAAGTATGTATAACTCTCAGGACTTAACCGACGTTTCTCGGAAGCCTTTACGTCATCCCGGTACGTTAAAGATCTTAACTTTTCCTTTCATTTTGCCTTACACTTCAATTGGGAGGGGCCTGGATGTAAAATTTTTATATTATAATAATTAACAAAAAACAAAAAAAAATCCTAACCCTAACTCTATTCTCCATCCCGATCGGCCAAGAGCACCCCCCCCTTGCGAAAATCTTCTGTGCAGCCAAGACCGTAAAACATCAATTCAATGTTGGTTTTATGATTCCCCATGTCTTTTACACCTTAATTGATTATATTATCGCGCTTATTGGTCGTTAAGGTTGAGTTTTGATGATAACAGTTTGCTGACAGATTCGTATACGTTTATTGTAGGGTCTGTAACGCGATGATAATCCATTCGTATGAGTTTTGATGGTTGGTTCCACTTCTGGAAGTTAGTATTTTGAGTTTGGAACCAAACCTAATTGGAATCGTTTAATTTTGCTGGGTAATGATTTTTAAAAAAATAAAACCGTTTTGTTGCGCACTGAAATAGCTGCACATATCTTTCTGTGTTGGAGGAATTTTTATGAATTTTGTCTCCGCTAGAAAAATATAATAAAAATAGTTTTATAAACCTAAGAAATTTACTAATGTCTGGCAAAAATCTAATAATTTATTTCAAAGGTTATCCTATATAATTAAATCCATCTTCACATGCTAAAATATGCACGTTTTACTTGTTATTGATCGATAAGTTCGTTTTAGACTTAACCGGTGGATGTTCTATTGTGTTCTTGTCGGGGCAGTTTGAAGTGAGTTTTTGCACCACAATATATCCCGTATATCCCGTATATCATACTTAAAGATCATGTTCATAGGTGTTCGTTAAGTTGATCAACTAGTTGTAGTTTGATTGTTATGTTCGGTTGTCTAGAATTGTAGTTTGGCGCGTTTAACGCGAGGGTTGAAGTGATTAATGACCAATTCAGCTCAACACTTGGTTTGATGTACGGGCTGTTCAAATTCATTTTTATAAGTTATGGGGCTGAATTGGTTGTCGGTTACTCCAACGGGTCGGTACAACGCGCAATTGTGTTTATTGAATAGTTGGTGCGTTGTACTTGCAGGTTACCGACCCATTTGACTCGTGTGGCATCGTGTGGACTTGTTGGCTGTGATTTTATCATAATGGGTCCACACGGGGCTGAGTTGGATGTTAACTGCCTAAACGACTCCTAAACGCGCGTGTTAGCGTCACCTAGTGCTCCCGGGGGCAAATTGGGAATTCTTTATTCCCGTGAGTACCTAAGAGTCGTTTTGGTGAATGTGAGACCTCGGGGGTTGTTGTGATTAAGTTTGATGAGGTCGAGGGTTTAGGTAACTCGAACCATGTTAGAACGTCTCGTAGGATAAACGAGTCATCTTGACGTCATTAGTATTGATTGAATGTAAACCGACAGGTGTTTGAGTTTTGGGATTTCTTAGGGATTCTCTAGCTCGTGATGGATCCGCGTCTTGTGTCAGGTGAGTTCTTGATGCCCCGTTTAACTCTTTTTAAGTTTTGGGCTAGCATAAAGCGATTTTGCTTGATGAAATGTTTTAAACGATTTTACATAGGCTTGCTAGTATTGGTAGGCCTTGGAATGTTAAAGAATGTGTGTATGTATATATATATTATAGAATGGCCAATATTTGGCGAATGTTGTAGTCGTCTCGACTACTGAATGTTGCGTATGCCTACTTTGTGTTTGCATGCGCTGAATGTTACGTGTTTGGGTTGTACGTTTGCTCGACCCTGAATGTTATTATTGAATATTATATATATATATATATATTTATATATATAGGAATGTACGTATAGAGATGTTCATACGTAAGGATGATTATTTATTAAATGTGATGACCTAACTGATGTATTTCCGTTTACAGTTTTAAAACCGTTGGATTGATTATTAATACTTTTGTTACTTATTTAAAACTTGAACTCACTCAGCTTAAGCCGACTTTGTGTGCATGTTAGTGTGAGTTTCAGGTTAGGAAGAGGATGCCTTATCGCTTCGACGTGCACGAAGCTACTTGGACGGTGAAGGGCATACGGGATTTAAAGACTTTATTATTAAACATTTCCTTTTAAAATTTTTTTTATTAATGATAATTAAGTTGGTTTTGGGCAAAATTCCTGGGTTTTGGGAACTTATTTTATTATTTACGTTTTCCGCTTAATTTTACTCTGAAATTGGTTGCTTAATGGAACGATTGATTCTTTTTTAGTTTAAATATTTTATAAGTGTTTTGTATGATTACCAACTATGGGGTTCCCGGGGTTCGGGGCCTTTCAAGAATAAACCACCAGATCATCGGTGTGTAAGTGCACGGATTTGGTGTCCGCAACTGTTCGAATAGGATAGGGGTTGTTTAGTCTTTATATTAATGTATAAAGGCACATTTGCTAAGGATGTTTAGCGAATGGGCCTCATTCGTTAATGACTAGACATATACGTTAATGTAAGATCTCATTCGTTACTGAAATGCCCATTCGCTAAGGATGTGTAAGTGCACGGATTTGGTGTCCACAGCTGTTCGAATAGACTAAGGGTGGTTTTGACGAGTGCCGAATGATGTTTCAATCTGCGTTTATTGCCCTTGTTCTTAATAAACCATTCAATTTCTCAGAATTGGTTTATTATCATTTGAAATAAAACATCACCAGCAGACATAAGTTCTTAATGTATCCCAGATTTTTGCAAATGATGATAAATGAGCTAGTGCCTGACTTGGAAAAAGATCAAGCAGACGTGATGAAGCTCGATCATATGAATGAGGAGACGATGCGACGTTTGATATCGTACAGAGGTCAGAGTTTGGCAGATCGACCAAAGTTTAAACGTTTGATTTTTTTTATTAATGATAATTAATTTGGTTTTGGGCAAAATTCCTGGGTTTTGGGAACTTATTTTATTATTTACGTTTTCCGCTTAATTTTACTCTGAAATTGGTTGCTTAATGGAACGATTGATTTTTTTTTAGTTTAAATATTTTATAAGTGTTTTGTATGATTACCAACTATGGGGTTCCCGGGGTTCGGGGCCTTTCAAGAATAAACCACCAGATCATCGGTGTGTAAGTGCACGGATTTGGTGTCCGCAACTGTTCGAATAGGATAGGGGTTGTTTAGTCTTTATATTAATGTATAAAGGCACATTTGCTAAGGATGTTTAGCGAATGGGCCTCATTCGTTAAAGACTAGACATATACGTTAATGTAAGATCTCATTCGTTACTGAAATGCCCATTCGCTAAGGATGTGTAAGTGCACGGATTTGGTGTCCACAGCTGTTCAAATAGACTAAGGGTGGTTTTGACGAGTGCCGAATGATGTTTCAATCTGCGTTTGTTGCCCTTGTTCTTAATAAACCATTCAATTTCTCAGAATTGGTTTATTATCATTTGAAATAAAACATCACCAGCAGACATAAGTTCTTAATGTATCCCAGTTTTTTGCAAATGATGATAAATGAGCTAGTGCCTGACTTGGAAAAAGATCAAGCAGACGTGATGAAGCTCGATCATATGAATGAAGAGACGATGCGACGTTTGATATCGTACAGAGGTCAGAGTTTGGCAGATCGACCAAAGTTTAAACGTTTGATTGGTCATCTAGCGAATATTGATTATGTCGCACCACCTAATGATCGTTGGGCTCATGACGATTACGATTTAGAACGTGAAGGTGGTGATGGTGGAGATGATGGTGGTGATGGTGGTCAAGGACCACAAGCCGAGTTAAGTTATGAACAGAAGCGTAAGCGTAAAGGTAAAGAACTGATGACAGAAAAAGGGGAGAAACCCAAGAAACAACGAGTTATAAGAGGTTCGTGTATTGAGATACCGAGTCAGCCGTTTGTGTCTTCTACTGCTGTTTCTATTCCTATTATTCATTCTACTGCTTCTCCAGTTCCAGTTCCACAGATTCCATTATCTCCTACTCCTACTACAATGTCAGATTTTCCTCGTTCTCCAACACCTGTGCAGATGCCTACTTCTCCAATGCCTCCAACTCTGACTTTGGCTACTACTGTGAGGCCTGATCCTCATTTTGGAGACATATTACAGACTGTATTGGCACGGTTGCCTACACCACAACCAACTACTCCTGTTACTACAACACCGTTGCCGAGGCCTGAGCATTCTTTTATGTCATTCAATCGTCCTCAGGGTCCAATGCAACCAGTGCATCCTAATTTCTATCACATGGCTTCTCATGCTCAATGGTTTCACATGATGAATCTGTTGCATTTACAGCAAAATCAAATGCAAGTAGACAGAGCTGCCAATGAGCTAGCGCAATGGAATTTGCTGAGGCATCTTCTATCGGCTCAACGTGATAATAGGGAACTTCGAGCCCTGATTGCTGCTCAGGGGGAGAGATTAGATAAGCAGGATGAGATTATTATTCTTCAACTAACATGCAAAGAAGATGAATTAAAGAAGTTGAAGAATAATGAAGACGATCAGGATGGTGCAGGGGGTGGGGTAGATCAGCAACCGGGCGGAAGTTCCACACCGTCGGCGGGTAATAAGACTGATGCGAGTGTTGGTGGTGGGTCTGAAGCTAGTAATCTACAGATTTTTCCATATAGAGATTACACGTGAGCCAAGCCAATAGATGTTATTCCGGCTAACATGCTTCTGTTTGTAGGAATGGATGGGATTGTATACAGTATGGTGAATGCTTATGAGATCGAAGAAGGAGAATTTGTTGATCATTCTTTAACGAGAGAACAAATTGCCTTGCTTCTGGATCTAAATGATGATGAGATTGAGGAATTGGGTAAGAACGTAGATGTGGAGATGGAAGAGAGTACTGATACAGGTATTCCTCACGGTAATGTACCTGATTTTGAAGAAGTGGAAGTGGAAGATGTTACTGCTGAAGAATATCCGGAGTTTTACACAGATAATAACAACGACTCGGGTACTCCATTCTTTACGACTGAACATTTTAATGCAGCAGAACGTCGGTTACAAGAAGAAAAGAATAAGTTTAAAGCTGCTGAATCAAGTCATGTATCCATTACTGATAAAAAGCGGAAACGTGCTTTGGATGGTATGTTTGAACACAATGTTGAGAAGATGAACAAGATGATCGAGACTTTCAGATATCAAGAACGTGAAGAAGTGAAAATTGAGATAGCTCGAACGTCAGCATACCAGATGAAAAAGTAAAAGCCTGCTAAAGACGTGAAAGGAGATATGGTGGCATGGCAATATGATTCTGAGCTTAAGGTATATATCGTGAAGTGGGAGCATGGTATTTATTATTTCACACGCCCACACGATATCTTATCTATGCCCAGATGGGATGTGAGAACCCTAGCCAATTTACCCTTTGTAAATCGTGGGGACGATAAGTGGGCTAATTGGTTTTATAAGCAGTTATTACATGAAACCAGTTTTGGTTTCAAGTTTTTTAAGCCTCAGGTGTCTACTCATAAGTACATTGATGAGATTGATACTTGCACAGGCTGGAGAAAGTTAATTTTACAGGTAAAGCCACCGAAGACTATGAAGAGGGTTCCAATGAAGACATTTCCTCAGAGTCTATTCACCGTATTTAATTATTGGTACTATGACAATCGTACGGTGAAGCGGTTATTGTATATGGTCACGGTTCTAACACGAAGACAATTCGTGTGATTGATCCAATATGGCTGGTTAACTTATCTGAATCTGACAACGATGCGCTATTTACTAGTCAAATCATATTTGCTAACGTAAGAGACTATGAGCTTGCTATGCAGTTTCAGAAGGTGGTTAGAGTCTGTTACGCATACAAGATTCACAGCTGCGTTGACTAGAAGACAAAGATGTTCCAGCATTAAAGTAGATAAAGAGCTCGAGACGAGGGGGAGTTTGTTGATACATGTTTTGTATGTCTCGGTCTTTATCATGGCATTAATGTAATTAGTCTAAAGTATAGGGGTCTTAATGTAAATATGGCTAAATGGGCCATTCGCTCTAATGTAAGTTACATTCGTTACCCCATAACGAATGTAACACATTCGTCTAATTGTAAGCTCACTCGTTAACCAAGTTTAACGAATGAGATAACGAATGAGGGTCATTCGCTATCATTTAAAGTATAACGAATAAGTATGTTTATTCGTTAAAGTATCTGTAACGAATGACACATTCGTTAAGTGTTAAGTTAACGAATGTGGTCATCCCCTATAAATACCATGTAAGTTATCATTAATGTAAGAGTTTTTGTTTTATTGCTGACATTCTATCGTTACTCTATCCGATCTTTCTCTCAACTCATACATTCACATTCTAACGTATCACAAGAACTTAATCGTATACTGTTCAACATGTATCGTTGTAATCATAAGATCTAGATCCTTTTCCAAGCTCTTTCAAGTGGTATCAGAGCCTCGGAATCTTATCTACGATATAATTTGTTGATATAGGTGATATAAGCGTATTCAATTGATGCATTTCATTGATGAATTGATTGAGTGTAATTGGAAATTTGAGAAACAGAGACTGTTTAAACAAGAATTGAACCTGTTTGTTATGAGTTTGTGTGTTCGGACTAGGATAGTAAGGTTCGGATTTGGTTTAAACTTAGTTTGATCTAAGTTTTAAGTGTTTTAGGTGTGATTCAGACGAGTTTGAAGTTTGAAATTGAAAGTTTGAACTGTTGAAGATTCATTCGTTAAGATGAAGACTCATTCGTTAGGTTGAAGACTGATTCGTTAATGGATAAACCGCCTATTCGTTAAACCCTAACTGTTCATTCGTTAAAACTCAATCTCATTCGTTAAAACCTTATTCACTAAATCCTATTCACTAAACCTTTTTCGTTAAGCCACATTCGTGTCATATTCGCTAAAGTCCATTCGTTAAGTCTTGCTCGCTAGGACTCATTCGTTAAACCATCTTTAACGAATATCTAAGTCTTGGACTCATTCGTTAGTAAACCATCTTTAACGAATATCTAAGTCTTGCTCGCTAGGACTCATTCGTTAAAGTAAACCATCTTTAACGAATATCTCATATCTCATTCGTTAAAGTAATTCAACGAATAACTCATTCGTTAAAGTAATTCGTTAAATTTCTTTCTCATTCGTTACTGTGTCCATTCGTGTGAACAGTAAACAAATAACTTTGAAACTTTGACAACTTTAATCCTTGAAGTTTAAACAGTTGGTTCATTATGGCTGCACAGAACACGTCTTACTATGCGTTAGCGTCTCAGAACGTATTACTACAACAAATACTAACCATGGACAATGAGATCGTAAGTCATAACAAATGTCCCAAGTTGTTAAAACTGTCAGATTTTGCTCGTTGGGAACCGAGGTTCCGTGCTCACTTGGGATCTGTGCATCCTAGTAGTGTCCGGTTTCTCGATGATGTATATTCAGCACCATTGATTGGTAATAAATGCAGGATGGACTTCCGAAACCATTTAAAGAATGTGAGACTCAACAACTTAAGGATTTTGAAAGTGAAACAAAAGCATACTCAACTCTTACCATGGCTTTACCAGAACACATTTTTCATCAATACAGTACTATCAAAGTCTGTGCTTCTTTGTTCACAACGTTGAAAACAAAGAAGTTTGCGAAACACTCTTGAAAGCAAAAAGACTCTTGTAAAATTTCAATTTCGAAATTTTATTTGATGCAAAATGAAACGGTGGAAGAGATGATTAACCGTTTTAGTCATCTGATTGTTGAGATGTCTAGTGTCGATCTTGAGCCAACAGAACAAGATAAGATCGAGATGATTAACCGTTTTAGTCATCTGATTCTTATTCAACTTTCTTGTTCGTGTTAAAAGAGAACGGTTTCTTTCAGAACTCTGAACTTACAGCTGTGCAATTCATAAACAAGATTGAAGAAAGGGAATTTGATATCAAATGTCAAAATACGTTGAAGGAGAATCAAAACCATCAGTCTTCAACCCAAAACCCTTTACTTTATGGAGGTGCATTGCCAGCAAATAATGCTTCAAGTTCAGTGCCAATCAATGCATTCTTTGCTCAATCCCAAGAGGATTCTAATGTAAACAGTCCACCTAATGTATGTTTTATGGCTAGTGGTGCGACTACAAACTCAAATGCTCATGCATCAAGCTTGACTAAGGTAAATCTGCAAGAAGCTGAACAACAGTTCGCTTTTATATGTGCGTTCATGACCTCTTATGAATAGCTGGTTGGAAGCAAGATCGCTTCGAGCGACCTCACAGATGAAGATTATGATCAAATCGACCCGGACGATCTTGAGCTAATGGATTTAAAATGGAACATGGCTATGATCTTTTGTAAAGTCAAAAGGTTTATGCAACGAACGGGAAAAGATCTTCCTACATTGAACAAAAGGGTCGGGTTTGATAAGCTGAAGGTAAAATGTTATAATTGCGGTGAATTTGGCCATTTTGCCAAAGAATGTGACAAGCCGAGGAAAGACTATTCTGGCTCACGCAATTCTGAACGTTCTTTAGGAAAGAATTCATCTGGTGGGGATAAGAGTAAATCTGCTGTATCTGGTGATCAAGACAAATCTTCTACTACTCAAGCTTTAGTGGTCAATGAAGTAGTTGATTGGTCTCAACGTTTGTTGGGAAATCAAGCAAACGTGGCTATTGTTGAACCAGTGGAGAAATTTGAAGATGCCAGCAGTGATAATGTATCAGAGGGAAGTGATTCGTCTGACTCTGAGACTGATACTGATCAAAGTCTGTCGTCTCAAACTGAATCAATCTCTGTGAAAGCTGAATCTTATGCTTGTATGGCTAAGATTGATGAGGTATGTCAAAAATCTTAATCTAATGTATCTGAACCGTCATCAAAAGTGAATGATTGTGCTGTATTAAAAGTCAAACTTGAAACAGCATTAACTCAGAACAATACACTCACAAAAGATCACTTTATGATCAATGAATGCTACAAACAGAAGATAAAATTGCTAGAGCAATCAACTCTGAAAATTCAAAAACTGTCTGAAAGCAATCATGATTTTAAAGCTAAAGTTCATTGTAAAATTATTGAATTTGATCAACATTTGAAGGAGATTCTTCGATTCCGAACCTGTATTTCCAATCTTGAAAATGAAATAATGGAATTGAATAATAAGCTTGGAAAATTTAGAGATTCTTCATTTCTTTTGAATGAAATAATTGAGGTTAATCATTCACATAAGAAAAATGGAAAAGCAGGTTTGGGTTACGTCGAAATTCCACCTCCTTTTAAACATGATTACAGTAGCATTCCCGATGTGGAAAAATTTTCAAATATGTCTACTGATAAATCTGAAAGTGTTGATACAACTGGTCCTGCTCGTGAACCAATTCATATCGAAAGTAAAAAGGTTTTCACCAAAAACGAATTGGATGGTTCAATCGAGGAGTTGTCTGAACCAAATGTTATTGTCAAAAACAAAGATATTCCAATTGACAATCATATTCTGTGTGAACCCGAAGATTTTGAACAAGCTGTGTATGGTTCAAAGACTTCGGGTGTTTCTTCAAACACATCAAAAGTTCCTAAGGTAAATCCTAAAGTAATTCCTAAGGAAAAATCTAATGTATCTCAATCAGACAAGCCTTCGGTGTCTGATGAGGAGTTGATGCGATTCGTTAATCCTCAACTGAAATCATCAAATGGAAAAGTATTTAAAATAAAGGGTTTGTCAAAAGTGTTTTCTGACAAAGAAGTTTCTTTGAATTTTCTTAAACCTGAAATGATTGAAAATGTATTTAAGGATGACACTTCACAAATGACTGAACTTGAACAAAAATTTTATCAATCAAAAATTGTTAATGTTCAAGAAAAACCAAAAATTAATGTTTTTAAACCTATCACTTTCATAAAATTGTCAGGTTTGGAAAATTCTTCGAATTTAACAAATCTTGAATTCTGTAAGAAAAGAAAGGGTTTAAAACACGAAACACCGAAGAAAGTTACATTTGAGAAACCCAAAGATGATGTTCATAAATCTTTGCTATCAAAGACTACATGTACTTCACCACAAAACACTTTGGACTCTCGATTATGTTTCAAATGTGGTGAACCGGGTCATGTTTCTAAAAAGTGCAAAGCAAAGATTGATGATATCAAAGACTCATCAATTCGAAAGATTCATTCATTATCATACTTAAAAGAAAATCGAGTTGATGAGTGTGTTATAATGTATTCGAATATTAATCCGAAGAAAGTTATTCGGATTGATTCGGATAATGAAGCAACCAAATGTGTTGATCGTGCTCAACCAATTTGTTCAACTGTTGATTCGGGAAGAATACGTGATGGATACTTAAAGAAGAAAACTAAGAAAACCATCACATATTCTCAAGTCTCGAATGTTGGAGTTAATTTAAATGATTCTCCTAAAGTATCAAAGGGAGAGCCCAAGGCTGAGGCTTGGGCTGCTTTTTGAACTAATCATTTTACTTGTTTGTGCAGGGTACATCTCGGTCCGTGTCTAATCATATATGGATATTGGATAGTGGATGTTCTCGGCATATCACCGGCAACTTGGATCTTCTGAATAACATCAAAGATACTCAAGGGGGTTATGTTGTGTTTGCTGGTAACCAAGGAGGAATGATTACGAAAGAGGGAGAAGTTTCAAATGGACAAGTAACGTTTGAAAAGGTTAATTATTGTGAAAAGGTGGATCATAATCTGTTGAGCGTGTCACAGATTTGCGATAAGAAATTTACCATTATATTCACCGACAAGGAATGTGTTATTCTTCAATCGGGATACACAATTCCTGAAGACATGGTTGTCATGCGATCACCTCGATCAAATGATATTTATGTACTTAACATGAGTGATGATGTACATGTTTCGCCCTCAGCTACTTGCTTTGTATCCAAAGCGACTAAGAAAGATTCTATTCTTTGGCATAGACGCATGGGACACATCCAATTACGAAAGATGAACTTTCTAATGTCAAATGATCTAGTGGATGGTGTGTCACTCAAGAATTTCAAGTTCAATGATCACTGCGTCGCGTGCAAGAAGGGGAAACAAAAGAAGAAATCAAATCCAAGCAAGTCACTAAACACTATTGTTACTCCTCTGGAACGACTTCATATGGATCTCTTTTGTCCGGTGAACCGTGCTAGTATTGCTGGAGATTTTTACTGTTTTGTAGTAACGGATGATTTCTCACGCTACTCATGGGTGTTATTTATGGGATCGAAGGATCAGACTCCTGTCTTAATTCAGAATCTTATCACGAAGATCGAATCACTTTACAAACTGAAAGTGAGACGTATTCATAGTGATAATGGAACTAAATTTAGGAATAATGTATTGGATTTCTTTTGCATTCAGAAAGGAATTCATCGAGAGTTCGGTGCACCTTATGTTCCTCAACAGAACGGTGTATCTGAAAGAAAGAATCGTACGCGGATTGAAGCTGCACGTACAATGCTTGCTGATTCAAAGTTACCTGTTCAATTCTGGAAGGAAGCTGTGAATACGGCATGCTATACACTGAATCGCGTACTAACGGTAAAGAAGCTCAAGAAGACGAGTTACGAGCTTCTGGACAATCGTAAGCCAAACTTAAAGTATTTGGAACCATTTGTGTCCATGTACTGTTTTGAAGAAAGATTTTGGAAAGTTCGTTGAGAAAGCTTTTGAGGGTTATTTCTTAGGATACAACTCTCCGAAGAAGCGGATTTTCAATATTTCTTTGGGTTGTGTGGAAGAATGGTATCACGTTGATTGTCAAAGTTATACGACTCCACCAACTGGTACAGGTCCCGATTGGATGTTTGATTACGATCGCTTGTTTAATTCGTTTACATCAACAATCGATGAAGTACCTGAACACCTCATTCGATCTTATTTGGAAGATCAGTGTCTTCTGAATCCAAGGTTTTCATCGGTCGATGTAAATGACTCTCCTAACGTATCAGAAATGCCGAATGTTGTTTCTGAATCTTCCGATGATGCTGATTTTGTGGATTCATCATCTGTCATGATAGATGAAGCTCCTGAGACTACCGAGCCTATTCTAATCAGTGATGATTCACCGACTGTTTCTTTTGACACAGTGGAGGAAATATCACCAATTTGGGTGATAACGTATCTGTTCCTACAAATCCTACTTTAAGGATTCATTCACAGCATCCACAGGATCAGATAATTGGTGATGTGAACGACGGGGTTCGTACAAGACACCAATTGGCTAATGTATGTGATGATCACGTTGATTATAATGTATCTCCTACTGAGGATTCGATAGTTTGTGCTTATGCGGATTTGCATTCTTCAGGTATTCTCATTATCGCACAATACACCTGCTTCCTATCACAGATAGAACCGACTAGTGTTGCAGTGGCACTCAAGGAACCATCTTGGGTTGAAGCTAAGCAGGAGGAGCTGCAACAGTTTATAAGACTGGATGTATGGGACTTAATCAATAAACCCGATCGCGTAAAAAAGGCGATTCCAACTAAATGGGACTTTAAGTGCAAAAAGGACGACCGCGGGGTAATCGTGAGAAACAAAGCACGATTGGTCGTACTTGGATACAATCAACAAGAAGGCATAGATTACACTGAAGTATATGCTCCGGTAGCACGACTGGAGGCTATACGAATTTTTATTGCCTATGAAGACTACAAAAATTTTAAGGTTCATCAAATGGATGTGAAATCGGCGTTCTTGAATGGAGCTATTCATGAGGAAGTGTACGTGAAGCAGCCTCCTGGTTTCAAGGATCCAGACTTTCCCGAGCATGTTTATCGGTTAAACAAGGCTCTTTATGGTTTACATCAGGCCTCGAGAGCCTGGTACAGCACGTTGGCTGACCATCTAATAGAAAGTGGGTTCATGAGAGGAACTGTGGATTGTACATTATTCTATAAGAACGTGGGTGATGATCTGCTCCTCGTCCAAATCTACGAGAACGATATTATTTTCGGTTCGACAAATGACATCTTATGTAAAGACTTTGAGAAGACGATGCAGGCAAAATTTGAGATGAGTTCGATGGGAGAGATGAGTTTCTTTTTGGGTTTGCAAGTTCACCAGTCTGACACCGGGATCTTTATCCATCAGAAGAAATATGTAAACGATGTCTTGAGCCGATTCAAGATATCCGATGGCAAAATTCCCTCAACACCTCTTCCCGTTGGTCACAATTTATCACCGGATGAATTGGAGGATACCGTAGATCCAACCCTATATCGAGCTATGATCGGATCACTTATGTATTTGACTGTATCTCGACCTGATATCATGTTTGCTTTTTGTTTGTGTGCTAGGTACCAATCAAGTCCCCGAGTGACTCACCTGGCGGCAGTAAAGCGCATCTTACATTATCTGAGAGGAAATCCTGACATCGGGTTATGGTACCCCAAGGACAATATGTTCGATCTCACCGCCTTTACTGATTCGGACTATGGAGGATGCAAGATTAACTTCAAATCTACAATAGCGGGATGTCAATTCTTAGGAAACCGGCTTGTTTCCTGGCAGTGTAAGAAGCAGACAACGGTCTCAACTTCAACAACCGAAGCGGAGTATGTGGCGGCCTCGAGTTACTGCTCACAGGTTCTCTGGAACCAGCAACACTTGCGGGATTACGGTTTGAAGTTCCTTACTACTCCCATTTATATTGATAATTCTGCTGCAATTTCAATCACCAAAAATTCGGTTCACCATTCGAAAACCAAACATATTGAAATCCGTTATCACTTTATACGTGATTGTTTTGAAAAGAAATTAATATCAATTGATAAAATTCATACGGATTTTCAAAAAGCTGACCTTTATACTAAAGCATTTGATAAAAGACGTTTTCAATATCTGCTGGGTATAAATGGTTTAAAATCTTTAAAGGATATTCAAAAGCTTGGTTAAATCATTTTATTTCTTGTTTTCTTTTCGATTTTTGTTGTTTTTAGGGGGGAGAAAAATATAAAATCCAAAAATATTATGGTTTCTGTTTGTACAGACAAAATTTAAAAACTCCAAAAACATTCAAATATTGAAAATTTTCAAAAACAATGAAAAATGCTCCTCAAAATTGAGTTTTGAAGCAAAAAGGGAAAATGATAGTACATTGATGGGATTGATCTAGTACATGAATAAATTAGATTAAAAATTACCGTAAGGCCAGCAATATGATATGCAAAGTTAGGCTTGACAGACTATATAGGAACTGATAAGATATAAAGATAATGAATGCCGAACCTAGTGGAATTACATCTTGAAAGATTGATACTATATCTGATTTAAAGAAAAGTCAAGAGTCAAAATGATTACTGTGTGTGCATGCTTTTATTTTTGAAGAAAATTCTGCTTTATTTTTATTTTATTTCGCAAAGAAATTCAACTTTATTTATTCTTTATTTTTATTCAAATATTGGATCCTCTCATGCGCGATAAGATTATCCGACCTGAGGATTAATATTTGGGTATTCTGCTTTATTTTCTTGGTGTTTCGTATAAAATCTTGGACTTTCTCCACGCGATAATACGGGATTATCCGAATTGAAGGTTAAGATTTTATGCAACTTCAACTTATTTTTATCTTTTTATTTTTGTTGAAATGGAACCTTATTTGCGTGTAGTCATACCGACCTTAAGGGAAAATTTTTACCTTCTGCTTTATTTTCCTTTTATTATTTTTTGCATGAGTCACAGTTAATCAAAATTTGGAAAATCAAAAGAAAAACGTACATGTGATATTCACTGTATAAGAGATAGAAATGTTATATATGATTGATGGGGTCCACATATGGTTTCGTGCCTAATTGAACCAAATTAAAGCATATTGTAAAGTTTCTGACAAATCTGTGAAAAGTTTAAGAGGACAATTATATCTGCAATCATCGTTGGGTTACGCATATAATAATCATCGAAATTGAAGTGTTACTCAGTGATATTTTCGTCAATAAGATTCACTGCTCAACTCACAAAAATATGTACTGCTTTAATAGTTTAGTCGTTTATTGTTTTTTTCCGTTATTTGTTATTTGAAAATTTTCGAAAATCCAAAAAGATTTTTCTTTCTTTTCAATTCTTCTTTAGTTTCGATTTACCAAGCTAGCGAATAAATTCAAAAGAAAAAGAAAAAGATTGATCCTCAAAAAGTTTTTAAGTTAAATCGTGCTTAATGTATTTACAACTGCTATCAGTTGTATTTTTAATGTAAAAATCTGCTTTAAGTTAAACTTTACCGATCCTTGATTGATCGGGTATTTTAATGTATGCGATTAAACCATAAAATTGGATTTAATTGATTATTTAATTCATTGTTAAAACCCTAATTGGTTTTAATATTATTTAATTCCTTAAAAGAGATTTGTATCTCATTCGCTAAGAAAAATTTGGGTGATTCGTTAAAATGTTTAACGAATGTAAAGCCATTCGTTATTTAAACATAACGAATGTAGGATATTCGTTTAAACATTTAACGAATGGAATGTTTAATGTATCATTCGTTAAGAATTTTAACGAATAACATTCTCTTTCGTTTGAAACATTAACGAATAACTTATATTCGTTAAAATTTAACGAATAGATCCTTATTCGTTTAAAAGGTTAAACGAATTAGGACGAATAAGTTAACGAATGAGGCCATTTGTTAGTTCAAAATTTGAACGAATGACCTCGATTCGTGTGAAATTATTGGGTTAAAATCCCAATGTTTGACGAATGCCGTTTCATTCGCCATTTTGCTATTTCACATCACCCTAGACGAACTATTGCAAATTTTTCCTAGACTCGTTTGCTTGCTTATTGCTAATATTGATTAACATCGTTACATTCTACAAGTATTAATGATCACAATGATATGAGATTCATCGTGGTTTTATGGGTCAATTGATTAATTGAAAATCTAAGTTTGAATCGAATTGTAAACCAATTAGAAAATTCTTAATTGATTAAATTCTGGATAAATGACAAATACCTAGTGGTTTAAGCAGGATTCAGATCATTGTTGATAAGGTTAATTTGTAATTGTGATGGATAATCAATGGTTTCGACGGTGATGTTCATCGCTTTTGACTTTGATTAGTCAAAATTAAAAGTAAATTAACTCTGGTTTAGTCAAAGTGATCATATGAATCAGATTCATTATAATAATAACAAATGAAAAATGATTCGTTATCAGTATGACGAATAACTATCTGATTTGTTAAGATAACGAATAGATAGTTAATTTTTATAACGAATTAGAATTGATTCGTTAAAATAATTGATAACAAATGGAGTGTAACGAATCTAAGCTGATTCGTTTGAATGTTAAACTTGATTCGTTAATTGTAACGAATAAGTTAATCATTAAGGGTAATTCGTTACTTGTAACGAATGTACCATTTAATGTACGAATGTCTCATTCGTTTAAACCTTTTAACGAATGAGATTAACATTCGTTAATCAGATTATTATTTTTAAATATTTTATTAATGTTTGCTCGTATTGAACAGATATGGCTAACGAGAATATTCAAAACCCTGTTCCCGAGCAACAACCAACAAATAATCCTGAGCCACAGCCTGAAATTCAAGTAGAACCAGTTCAAGCTCCCATCATGCTGTCATGGAACAAGAGCCATAATATTTGTGCCTATCTTGAGCCGAACTTTGAAGATTATCCGATATTCGGGGGAATGATTAGTTTTCTGATTCGTTCGAGAATCTACAAGGCCATTTCTACCCGTACAGTTGTTTATCAGAAGATAATACAAGAGTTCTGGAATACTGCTAAGTTCAATGAAGAAGATGATCAGATAGAAGCGGTTATTCAAGAAAAACGGGTGGTGATTGATATTGGCGTGATCAGAGACTCACTGGGATTTAATGACACAGTTGATGACAGATGTGAGTTCGATAGAGCGTTGATCAGAGGATTATTTGGCCGTGTAAAGTATAATGGTGATTTAGGCAGATCTATGTACAACAAAGCGAACTTGTGTGAACAATACAAGTATCTGCTTCACATATTGATTCATTGTCTCGGTGGAGGTAAGGGTGTTTAGCGAATGGGGCTATGGAAAGACCTTATTCGTTAACCTTGTTAACGAATGAGAGGTCTCATTCGTTACTACAGTTATAACGAATCATATAACATTTTTACAATTGGTATCAGAGCTGGAAGTTGCTTGTGATACGTGTTCTTCGTGTTCATCAAGTTGTATCGGGTTTGGACTGGATTCATGGATTGATTAATGAATTCATGTTCGTGAATGAAATTCGAGTCTTCTGTGATAATCTGGTGATTAATTATGATGATTTGAGTGAAAATTGGTTGAAATCAGCCATTGACAGCCATTAATGGTGCTTGATTTCCATATTCCGATAAAGATATGAGTTTTCCGGCCACCGTAACTGTTTTTTCCGGCGAAACCCGTTTTTCCAGTGGCTACAGTAACGGACTAACGACTCATTCGTTAATTTAAATGCTCATTCGTTACGGGGGTTTAACGAATGAGTTATTCGTTAAAGAGTTTAACGAATATGGATTACTTAACGAATGAGACCTCATTCGTGTACTGTTCATACGAATGAAGGTGATTAACGTATGGAAGACATTTGTTACTAGTGTAAACGAATGAGGTTTTAACGTATGTAGAAATTTGTTAATGGGTTAACGAATGTGGAGTAACGTATGTACTCATCCGTTAATGAGTTAACTAATGAGACCCATTCGTTCAAAGGTAACGAATGAGGATAGATGTTTAACGAATGTGACACTGTTCGGAAAATTTTCTTAAACGAAATTTTTCGGGTATATTCCGAATATGCTGGATACTCTTCTCACAAAATTTGGTGATATATTTTCCGGCCAACTTTTCACGCATATCGAGGGCCCGAGGGGGAGTAACCGGTTAATTTAACGACACTTTTATTGAAGATTTTCTAAGAATTGTTCAAGACCTTGCCTAATTTGTCAAGAAATGGGGGAGATAAAAATTTCAAAGAGGTTATTTGATTGGTATCTTCCTACGTTTGCAAGGATTTCTTGAAAAATTACTGCACTTCGGATGGTAATATGTGATTGCAAAGCTATGTTTGACCGAGTTCAAGATTGTTTGTTCTTTGATTGGTGATTGATTTTTTCAAGATTGAAACCTGGCTATGTGGGATACGAGTGTCTGTCGGTTTACTTGTTTCTGAGGGACTTTGATCCTGACTATGTTGGCTACGAGTATTCGGTGGATTGCTTCTGTTGAAGGGGATATTCTTGAATGGATTGATGTGGTTGAGGAATATATGGGTCTTGTTATTGGATTGAAGAATCTGATCGTTCGGGATTGATTAGCGAAGGTTGGAACTCTGTATCACATGCCCAAAGCAGTAGTGCATCCAAGCGTATTGGTTGCCGAAGAGCTTCAAAGTGTTATATTTTGGGATAGACGTTATCGAGAGAGTGAAAACCGTTGTGAAAGATGTGGTATGATCGGTTTGTTCATGAAGATGGTGACGAGGTCAAATGTAAAGACATTTTTACGTTACCAATGTGATAGATAGTCGAGGATTTGTTGCTGATTGACTCGTTTGATCGAACCATATCATATGTCAGTTGGAAGATCGGAATGATCACCTAGAGATGCTAATTTGAGGGGGAGATCTGATACGAGTAGTTACAAGTTGTTGGTTTGCTTAAAAAGAGTTATATTTTGTCTGTTCGCACAAGCCCGAGAATCATCAGTCAAGGGTGAGGTTGGATGTACGGCTGATGATATGCAGTTAAAGTATTAGCGGTTAAAGTATTCGCCTTTAACGTATTCGTTGTTAACGTATTCTATGCTAATGTATTCATCGCGAAAGTTTTCGACGCTAAAGTATTGAAGACTAAAGTATTGTAGGATAAAGTATTGGATGCTAAAGTATTGAAAAGCATTCGACAGCTACGGACAAGGGGGAGTCTGTAAGTGCACGGATTTTGTGTCCGCAGCTGTTCGAATAGGATAGGGGTTGTTTAGTCTTTATATTAATGTATAAAGGCACATTCGCTAAGGATGTTTAGCGAATGGGCCTCATTCGTTAAAGACTAGACATATTCGTTAATGTAAGAGCCCATTCGTTACTACTTTGTAACGAATGGAGGCTCATTCGTTAAAGAAATGCCCATTCGCTAAGGATGTTTAGCGAAGGGGAGGTCATTCGCAATGGGAAGCCTCATTCGTTAGTGATGTTAACGAATGAGGAGGACTGCCTATAAATAGGCCTTCCCTAGTGAATGTGCAGAGTGATCTGTGCTTATTTATGTTTATGTAACGTTATGCTGCCGGATTCTCTCCAGGCTTAATGTATTGATCTCCATTAACGTATTGAATGAACCCGACTTAACGTATCGATTTGCGACTATATTCCTGGCTCGTAAACGTTCGTATAACGTTTTCTCACGGTGCCATCAGGTAAAGCTAAAATCGGGGCATGCGTCAACCGATTCTTCAACTAGAGAAAAGCCTCCTCCTGCTTAGTGCCCCAAACGAACTTAACACTCTTCTTAGTCAACTTGGTCAACGACGAAGCAATTTTCGAAAGGTCGGGAATGAAGTGGCGGTAATAACCCGCCAAACCCAGAAAACTACGAATTTCGGATGGAGACTTAGGAGATTCCCATTCGTTAACGGCTTCCACCTTTGCAGGGTCAACCAAAATACCACTCAGGTTAATAACATGACTCAAGAACTGAACCTCATGTAACCAAAAGGCACACTTAGAAAATTTGGCATACAATTTGTTCTTTCGCAGAGCTTCCAAAACTTCCGTAAGATGACCGGCGTGATCGGATTCACTTTTGGAATACACTAGAATGTTGTCGATGAATACAATAACCGAACGGTCGACCATTGGCCTACAAACTCGGTTCATAAGATCCATGAACGCGGCCGGTGCGTTGGTTAAACCGAAAGACATCACGAGGAACTCATAATGCCCGTAACAAGTGCGGAAGGCGGTCTTAGGCATATCTTCCTCCCGAATTTTCAACAGATGATACCCGGACCTAAGGTCGATCTTTGAGAACCAACTAGCTCCTTGGAGCTGATCAAATAAGTCGTTGATCCTCGGGAGAGGGTACCGATTTTTAACAGCGAGCTTATTCAATTCACGGTAGTCAATGCACATCCGCATGCTACTGTCCTTCTTCTTCACGAATAGGAATGGGGCACCCCAAGGTTAGATGCTCGGTCGAATGAAGCCCTTATCGAGTAAGTCCTCTAACTGAGCCATAAGTTCTTTCATTTCATTCGGTGCTAGTCAGTAAGGGGCTCGAGCAATGGGTTTTGCGCCCGGCACAAGGTCTATTTGGAACTCGACCTCGCGGTCTGGCGGCACATCTGACAAATCATCTGGGAATACATCCGCGAAATCCCGAACAATAGGCACATCACCGGCGGTAGCCACCTCGGTTTTCATATTTATAGCATACGCCAGATATGCCCAGCAACCCCGTCGCATCAACCTTCCCGCCTTAAGCATAGATATGATATGTGGAGTCGCACTATTCCAGTCACCGAAGACCGTAATTTGGGTTCCATCTTGGGGGCCCTCAGGCAAACAAGTTTCTGACCACAAATGATCTGAGCATCAACACTTGCGAGCCAATCCATCTCGAGCACCATATCGAAACAACCAAGCGGCATCAAATACAACCGCACCGGAAACCTATACCCAGACAACTCGATGGAACAACCCTGAATAGCCCTAGACACGGACACAGATTTTCCTACGGCGACCTCAACCTCAAACACATCAACTACGCGCTCAGGTGATTTATTCAACGAGGAATAGAAAGCGGTAGACACAAAACTTCTACTGGCGCCCGAATCAAATAAGACTGACGCCTGTAATTCATCAAGTAGAAAGGTACCTGGGATAATATTATACTACTGCTTAGCTACATGATCATCACATACAATTCCAAAGGAATAAGAAATTTATAACGGTGGAACAAAAGCTAAATAAGGAAAAGTACCAGAAACGACATCCGCATCCTCCTTCGCCTCCCTCTTGGAGATGTTGAAGGCCCTCGCCCTGGCCTTCGGCTTCTCTTCCACCTTCCCCCTCGAGGAAGTCCCCTGACCGGACCCCCCCCCCCCGCCTTACTGGTAGGACAGTTTGATGCCAAGTGACCGGAGCCCTTACAGCGGAAACAAGTCAACTTCTGACACTCGAAATGGGGGTGTCCCGTCTTATCATAACGAAAATAGGAGCCAAACCCACTCTTACATTCCCCTTTGTGCGGTTTCCCGCACTTCTTACAATTTCCGAATGCCGCATCCCTCTTAAACTCAGAAGTCTCAGTCTTCACCCTTTTCTCAGACGGATTAAAATTGCTTCCCCCTGGCCGCTTACCGTACGAATTAGTGTTCCAAGTCTTCCTTGTCTCAGTCAGCGGTAACTTCTCCCTCTGATCATACAAAGTACCTGCTAGGGTAACCACCGATGAAAAGGTTTCATGTCTATGGTCACCAGACCCCTACGAATATCTGCCGGAAGCCCCTTCACATACTTTTTAATCCTCTTTGCTTCCGAAGTAACCAAATCGTTGGTTGATCTAATGGTTATTGATTATTCGAACCAGGTTCTTCACGTTCAGTTAAAGTTTAAGTTGGATAATAAGGCGATGTATTGTTCTTTCGAGTATGCTGAAAATTGTTATTTGAAAAGAAGGGAGTTATGGCATAATCTTGCAGTTCATAAACAATTCACTCGTGGTAAACCTTGGGCTTTACTAGGAGATTTTAATTGCGCTCTTAATTTGGAAGACAGCTTACATGGTTCTTCCAAAATATCCACTGGGATGCTTGATTTTCGTGCTTGTGTTAAGAACATTGAAGTTGAGGATATAAATGGGGTCGGGCTCCAATTCACTTGGAACAATAAACCGAGAACGGGTATGGGTCTTTTCAAAAAGCTTGATAGGGTGATGGGAAACTCTAAATTCATGGATATTTTTAATGATTCAACGGCGGTGTTCCTTCCATATCGGATTTCAGACCACTCTCCGTGTTTATTGAAATTCCCTCTCTTATTAAAGGTAAGCCTAAACCGTTTAAATTCCCTAATTTCTTAATTGGTAAACCGGGTTATAATGATATTATTGCTAACGGCTGGAAAATTGAGGTGAATGGTTATTACATGTTTCGCGTGGTAAAGAAACTCCAAAACTTAAAACATCCAATCCGTTCTTTGTTGCACCGACAAAGCAATCTCCACAAGAAAGTTAATGATCTAAGAACCCTTCTTGATGCTTGTCAAACCCATCTTGACATTGACCCTACTAATTTGGTGTTGATTCGGGAGCAGAGTAGTTATCTTAAGGCTTATCATGAGGCAACTAAAGATGAGGAAGAATTCCTAAAACAAAACGCTAAAGTCGATTGGTTAAAGCTTGGTGATTCTAACACTGCGTATTTTCACAATTCTTTGAAAATCCGAAACCATAGATGTCGTATTGATATTATAAGTGATGTTCAGGGCCAATTATATGAGGGATCGGATGTTCCTTCGGTGTTTGTTAATCATTTTATGAACATTTTTGGTTCGGATATGCAACCATTGAGAAAACCAGATAATCAGATTTTTACTACTAAGCTCTCGGCCTCTCAGGCGGAGCTGATGGTTAGACCTATATCCGATTTGGAAATCAAGGAAGCTTTTTTCTCTATTGGGAATACCAAAGCGCCGGGGCCTGATGGTTTTTCCTCGGCCTTCTTTAAAAGTTCTTGGGATATTGTTGGGAAAGATGTTTGTTTGGCGGTTCATGAATTTTTCAGAAAAGGAAGTCTCCTTAAACAGGTAAACCACACTATTATTGCCCTTATTCCCAAAGTGACCACCACTTTTACTCCTAATGATTTTCGTCCCATCTCGTGCTGCAACACTTTATATAAATGCATTACCAAGATTATCTCGGTTCGTAAGATGAAGGTTTGGAGTCGTTAATTGATATCAATCAGTCTGCGTTTGTTCCTAGGCGTAGAATTTCTGATAACATCCTTTTGACCCAAGAATTAATGCATAATTATCACACTAATAACGGTCCGCTTAGATGTGCTTTTAAAGTTGATATTCAGAAAGCTTACGATACGGTCAGTTGGGACTTCATTCGTGATATTCTATATGGGTATGGTTTCCACGATAGGATGATTCATTGGATTATGGAATGCATAACCACCTCTTCTTTTTCGATATCCATAAATGGGAACTTACACGGGTTCTTTAGTGGTAAAAGAGGTCTTAGACAGGGTGATCCGATGTCTCCTTATATTTTCACGCTGGTTATGCAAGTTCTCAGGTTAATTCTGCATCGAAAGGTACGTATTGAACGCTCGTTTCGTTTTCATCGTCATTGTGAAAAATTAAATATTATCAATATTTGCTTTGCGGATGATTTGTTCCTGTTTGCTCGAGGCGATGTGGATTCAGCTAAAACTATTATGGGGGCTCTGAATGATTTCAAAGATATGTCCGGGCTTACTCCTAGTGTACCGAAAAGTACCGCGTTTTTCTGTAATGTTTCGGATCGCGTTAAAAGTGGGATTTTGAATATTATGCCCTTCGTTGAAGGTAGGCTCCCGGTTAAATACTTGGGAGTTCCTCTTATTTCTACGAGGCTAAATTACCGTGATTGTAAGAGGTTGCTGGATCGTATGGATAATCGGATTGGAGATTGGAAGAATAAAACTTTATCTTTTGCGGGTAAACTTCAGCTGGTCAGGTCTGTTCTGTCGTCCTTATATATTTACTGGTCTGCTGTTTTCTCACTTCCTTCTAGACTTATTGCTGATCTTGAAAAACGGATTAAAAATTTCCTTTGGGACTATGGACACAAAAAGGGAAAGCATAAAGTTTCTTGGGATATTGTTTGTCAGCCGAAAAGTGAAGGTGGTTTGGGTTTCCGGCGTATCCGGGATGTCAATAACTCTCTTCTGGTTTATCATATTTGGAGTTTAATCAATGTTCGTAATTCGTTGTGGGTTAAATGGATGCATGAGTATAAAATGAAATGGCGAAATTTTTGGAGCTTGCAGATTCCTAACTCTTGTACTTGGGGGTGGAGGAAAATTCTTCAGTTTCGTCCCCGTATTAGACATTTTATATGGCATGAAATCGGTAATGGGAGATCTACTTCAGTTTGGTATGATAAATGGGATGTTCTTTAAGTGATTATATTAACCCGAGAGCAATACATGGGGCTGGTTTGACTTTAAAGACCTGTGTCAGTGATGTTGTTCATCATAATAACTGGGGATGGCCGCCTGATTGGATTTCGAGATTCCCAATTCTTTCGAACTTAAAGGAGGTGAGTATTTATCCGGAAAAGAGGGACAAGATCGTGGTAATGGATGAGAATGGGACTTCAGCGAATATCTCGGCTTCAGGAATATGGCAACTTCTTCGAATACCGGCAGATAAGGTTTCTTGGATGCATGTCGTTTGGTTCTCTCAATATGTTCCAAAACACTCCTTTATGTTGTGGATTGTGCTTCATGATAGATTAAGCACGCAGAATCGTATAATGGGGTGGAAAATTGGTGGGTATCCAAATCATAACCTGTATTGCTGCCTTTTATGTAATGGAGAGCCGGATTCTCGTAATCATCTCTTTTTTGAGTGTAAGTTCTCTTCTGAGGTTTGGAGTATTGTCAAAATGAAAGGTAAGTTTCAGGGGTGCATGAATGGTTGGGCGAATATTCTCCAATATGTGTCTCAATTTGGAATGTCCAACTCTATTGATAATGTTATTAATCGGCTGTTACTTGGGGCTTCGGTTTACGTAATTTGGAAGGAACGAAATAACCGGCTTTTCAGGAACTCTTTGAAGACTCCAAAGATTGTTGCTGACGAAATCATTAAGGGTACTCGCCTAAAGCTAATGACACTAAAGTTCAAGAATTCTAAACGGGTCAATCGGGTTCTCGAAGATTGGCATTTTCAGAGAGGAGTTTCCCACCAAATTGATGATAATGGTTGATTTGTTTTTGTTATGTTTGTTTCTTTGGTTCTTGTGTAGGCTTTAGCAGTGTTTACCATTGTTTGGTGGTTTTGGTTTTGCTTACTCTTGTATGGCATGTCATACATGAGAACTAATATGGCACTTTGTCATATTACTTGTACTATGTTGGTTGTGTGGAATGAATTTAACCGGGTAAAACCCTTTACCCAAAAAAATAACCAAATCGGGACATAAACAGGCCATCTGGTTAAACTTGGTGGTATACTCCCGATGCGTCATACTACTCGCCTCCAAGGTCAAGAATTCATGTTCCATCTTATCCAATTTGTGTGGAGGACAAAACTGATCGAGAACCAAATTCTTCAGCTCATCCCATGCCATCCTCCTGATCACACGATCACCCATCGCCTGTGCCAAGTTGTCCCACCAACACAGTGCCTCAGAACGAAAAGAGGCAGTAGCATAAGTCACCATGTCATCCTCCTTACATTTACTGACTCTCAGAACGGCCTCCATCTCCCTTACCCACTGATGTGCTGCCAACGCATCCTTAGTACCGTCAAAAGAACCGTCACACTTCTTAAAGTCACCATATGAGCAACCTCGAGAAGACACACTAACAGTCCGCACTTCATCTTCTTCCCCACTCGGCACATACACCTCTTCCTCCTCATCAACCTGCGTCTCCCTACCCTTCCTTTCTTTACCCGAACCCTTACCAACCATAGACTCCTCCATGGCCCTAACGGCCTCAGCAACGATCTCGGGAATGGCGCAATGGAGCACCTGGTAAACCTCGTCCGCGATTTCCGCGAGCATAGCAGGATCAAAGGCGGGGTTATCCCCCTGCCCATGAATCGGGGCTTCCTGCAGGGAAGTAGGAATCTCATTCTCGGCTTCGGCATGTGGCTTACGACCACGACCACTACCATGAACACTAGAACCACCTCTCTTAGCTGCTCGAGTATTAACCATGACTTATCCCTACAAAGACTGAATTTTAATATGGTCAGGTACAAGTGGCATTTAGAACATGTAAGGTAAGGGTAAACTGCTAATGACGTTGATCAGGTGTAACTAGTCATTACTTTACCCGCCCGTCCTAATCACCCCCGGCCCCTAACCACATTAGGTCAGTAATTCAAATAGGTCGGTAATTCGCAAGTACAACGCACCAACTATTCAATAAACGCAATTGCGCGTTGTACCGACCCGTTTGAGTAACCGACAACCAATTCAGCCCCATAACTTATAAAAATGCTTTTTCAACAGCCCATACATCAAACCAAGTGTCCCCGAGCTGAATTGGTCGTTAATCACTTCAACCCTCGCGTTAAACGCACCAAAGTACAATTCTAGTCAACCGAACATAAAAAATGAAACTACAACTAGTTGACCAACTTAACGAACACCAATGAACACGATTTTTTAAGTATGTTATACTAGACATACCTAGGAATATTTCGGTGCAAAAATCTCAACACAAAACAGTCCAGGAAATGCTCAATTGGATAGCCACCCGGTTAGCCTACAACAAGCCATTAATCGATCAATACGCGTGTTATAACAACCAATTATGGTGGAAAAGAATTAGGGAATCGTAGTACTAACCTTGAATTGAAGTTCTTTGGATTAATCTTGGCTGCACAGAAGATTTTCACAAGGGGGGGGGGGTTCTCTTGGCCGATCGGCTGCGCCTAATGGTGTTAGGGTTAGGATTTTTATTTTTTTATGATATAACAATATGTTACACACAAGCCCTCAAACTTTAAGGGATATGGCAACTAGGAAGGAAAGGTTAGATAACTTAACGTACCGGGAAGATGGTCGGGTCAACGGAAGATGCCGGATAGCTCCCAAGAAATACACATACTCTACATGCAGGAAATATTTAAACCGAAAAAAAATTAGTGGGCGTTACAAGTCCACCCCCCTTACAATGGGATTCATCCCCGAATCCTGACGCGACAGGAACAACTACGGATAGAGTTTCATCATCTCATCTTCGGACTCCCAAGTAGCCTCGGAACCCCTATGGTGCCTCCACTGCACCTTCACCTGCCTAACCAGTTTATTTCTCAGACGCCTTTCCTGACGGTCAAGAATAGCAATAGGTTCCTCAACGTAGTTCAGCTTACTGTCTACCTCAATATCCTCAACAGGCACATGGGCCTCACATTCACCAAAACGACCCTTAGACACTCCCGGGAATAAAGAATTCCCAAATTATCCCCGGAAGCACTAGGTTATACCAATACGCGCGTTTTAAGAGTCGTTTAGGCCATTAACATCCAACTCAGCCCCGTGTGGACCCAACATGATAAAATCACAACCAGCAAGTTCACACGATGTTACACGAGTCAAATAGGTCGGTAGTTCGCAAGTACAACGCACCAACTATTCAATAAACGCAATTGCGCATTGTACCGACGCGTTTGAGTAACCGACAACCAATTCAGCCCCATAACTTATAAAAATACTTTCTCAACAGCCCATACATTAAACCAATTGTCCCCGAGCTGAATTGGTCGTTAATCACTTCAACCCTCGCGTTAAACGCACCAAACTACAATTCTAGTCAACCGTACATAACAAATCAAACTATAACTAGTTGACCAACTTAACGAACACCAACGAACACGACTTTTAAGTATGTTATACTATACATACATAGGAATATTTCGGTGCAAAAACCTCAACCAAAACAGTCCCAGAAATGCTCAATTGGACAGCCACCCGGTTAGCCTACAACAAGCCATTAATAGATCAATACGCGTGTTATAACGACCAATTATGGTGTAAAAGACTTGGGGAATCGTAGTACTAACCTTGAATTGAAGTTCTATGGATTAATCTTGGCTGCACAGAAGATTTTCACAAGGGGGGGGGGGGTTCTCTTGGCCGATCGGCTGCGCCTAATGTTGTTAGGGGTAGGATTTTTATTTTTTTATGATATAACAATATGTTACACACTAGCCCTCAAAGTTTAAGGGATATGGCAACTAGGAAGGAAAGGTTAGATAACTTAACGTACCGGGAAGATGGTCGGGTCAACGAAAGATGCCGGATAACTCCTAAGAAATATACGACTCTACATGCAGGAAATCTTTAAACCGAAAACAAATTAGCGTACCCCACAAAGATTCCTTCAATCGACTTGGGACCAAATTTGCCACTCGGTTCAAGATTGGTACATGTATATCCAAACGGTTCAAGCCACTTCAGATTTGGTTTATGTCGATTAAGTAGCTCAAAACACGTTTTCCCGAACTTCTTCACAGTAATAACACGGTTAAGTGTATAACAGGCCGATGCCACTGCCTCGGTCCAAAAATTAACTGGTAATTTTGAATCTGAAAGCATGGTCCGGGCTGTTTCAATCAAAGTCCGATTCCTTCGTTCAACGACCCCGTTTTGTTGTGGAGTGTAGGGTGCGCTAAACTCATAAAGAATCCCCCAGTCATTACAAATGATGTCTTAGAATTAAAAAATAAAATCGGTAAATTTCGAGACTCGTCATTTCTTCTGAATGAAATAATTGAGGTTAACCATTCGCATAAAAAGAAGGGTAAAGCTGGTTTAGGTTTTGTGGAGGTTCCTCCACCTTTCAAGGGTTATTACATGAGCACTCCCGATGTTGTTAAGCCAACTACATCTTCGGAAAAGCCCGTTGCTAATCCAAATAACAATGAAAATGTTGAGTCAATAAAACCAAAGACTCAAGAATCGGTGGTGCATATCAAGAGTAAGTCAGTCTTTACTGAGAATGAACTCGATGATTCGATCGAGGAGTTGAACGAACCAGAGGAGATTGTGAAAAATAAGAATATTCCCTTCGACAATTATATCCTCTGTGAATCAGGAGAATTCGAACAAGCAGTTTATGGTTCAAAATAATCGATCAATTCCTTGAACAAACCTAAGGTTCCTGTTAAAGTAAAGAAATCAGACAAACCACAAGTTTCTGATGAGGATTTAACGAGATTTGGTAATCCTCAAAGCGAGACTGATGTAAACAAAACCCGAGTCTTTAAGTTAAAAGGTCTAACTAAAGTATTTTCGGCTAAAGAGGTTCCTTTGAATCTTTTGAAACCCGAAATGATCGAGAGTGTCTACAATGATGACACTTGCAAGATTACCAAACTTGAACAAGAGTTTCTTAAATTAAAATCATCTAATGTTCAGGCGAAACCAACTACTTTTACACCTAGAAAATTTGTAAAATCTTCAGGTTCGAAGAATTCTTAGAACACAACAAATCTTGAATTTTATAAAAATAAAAGGTATTAAAAGATAAGGTTTCAAACATGGTAACTCAGGACATTCCGAAGGTTGAAGTTGTTCAACCAAGGCCTGAGATCAAGACCTCTGTTACACAACCTAAAAGTTTGGACACACGATTGTGTTTAAATTTGGTGAAACAGGTCATATAGCGAAAAAGTGCAAGGCTAAGGTTGACAATACTAAACCAATAACTAAAGTTCATACTTTGGTTGTTGACTTGAAACTACAACCTAAGGAATCTCATGTAGACGACTCCTTTATATTGTATTCGAACATTAACCCGACGAAAGTGGTTGGGGTTGATGCTCCTAACGTATCCAACAAATTGGTTGACTTGGTTCAACTAATTTGCAAAAATACGGATTCGGGAGTGATTTAGGATGGTTACTTGAAGAAGAAAACCAAGAAACCAGTCACTTACTCTCAAGTGCCTCAATCATTTCCAAATTCAAGTGTTAAATTAATTTTTTTTCCGAAATTACCAAAAGGAGAGCCCAAGACTGGGGCTTGGGCTGCCTTTTTAAACTAATCATTTACTTTGTGTGCAGAGTTCATCTAGGTTTATATCAGGTGATAAGTGGATATTAGATAGCGGATGTTCTCGACATATTACCGGAAATCTCGATCTCCTCAACAACGTTAAAGACATTCAAGGGGAATATGTAGCTTTCACGAATAATCACGGGGGAATGATTATTAAGGATGGAGAAGTCTCAAACGAGAAAATTATGTTTGAGCTAGTTAATTATTGTGAGAAGGTAGAACACAATCTGTTGAGTGTTTCACGGATTTGTAATAAAAAGTACACTACCATATTCACATATAAGGAATGTGTTATCCTTCAACCAGGATACACTATTCCTGAAGAAATGGTTTTCATGCGATTTCCCAGATCGAATGATATTTATGTCCTCGACATGAGTACTAATTTAACAGTTTCACCTTCTGAAACTTTTTTTGTCTCAAAAGCAATAGAGAAAGACTCGATTTTATGGCATCGACGCATGGGATTCGTTAAATGAATCACCTGATTGTGAATGATCTGGTGGATAGTGTGTCTCTTAAGCATTTCAAGCTCAATGACCATTACGTTGCCTACAAGAAGGGAAAACAGAAGAAGAAGTCACACCCGAGCAAATCGATTAAATCGATTGTAACTCCACTAGAACGACTTCATATGGATTTATTCGGTCAAGTGAATCGGGCTAGTATAGCGGGTGATTCCTATTGTCTAGTGGTTACCGACGACTTCTCTCGTTACTCATGTGTGTTATTTATGTGGTCTGAAGATCAGACACTAGTTTTGATTTAGAACCTTATCAATAAGATCGAATCACTTTACAAATTGAAACTAAGACGAATTCGAATTGATAATGGTACTGAATTCAAACAATGAGTTGGACTTCTTCTGTATTCAACGTGGAATACATAGGGAATTCAGTGCACCGTATGGTCCTCAACAAAGCGGTGTGTCTGAACGGAAGAACCGAACATTGATCAAAGCAGCTAGGACGATGCTAGCAGATTCTAAGCTTCCCGTTCAATTCTGAAACAAGGCTGTGAATACTGCTTGTTACAAGCTTAATCAAGTCCTAACGGTTAAGAGGTTCAAGAACACTAGTTATGAACTTCTGAATAACTAGAAGCCGAACTTAAAATATTTGGAACCATTCGGGTGTCCATGTACGATATTGTAGAAAGACGCCGTCAAATTCGATGAAAAGGCGTTTGAAGGTTATTTTCTTGGGTATAACTCTCCTAAAAAACGTGTCTTCAATTTTCTTCGGTGTGTGTATAAGAATGGTACCACGTTGATTGTTAAAGCTACACTACACCTCCAGCCGGCAAGGGACCTGATTGGATGTTTGATTATGAAGCGTTATTTAACTTGTTCACACCAGCTGTTGACGAAATATCTGAAGATTTAGTTCAAGCTTATTTGGAGGAACAATGTCTTCCAAAGCCAAGTTCTTCTATATATGACGTGAACGAGATTCCTAATGTATCTGAAACATCAAATGATGGTTCTCAATCTTCCGATGAAGCTGAATTCGTCGATTCCTCTTCAGTTCCTTTGGATAAAGATGAAGAAGTTCACGAGCCGATTCTAACTGAAGATGTGTCGTCGACTGTCTCTTTAGACACAGTCAAGGAAAATATCACTAATCTCGGTGATACTGTATCTGTTCGTGCAAATCCTTCTTTAAGGATTCACACAAATCATCCGCAGGAACAGATCATTAGTCATGTAAATGACGGTGTTAGAACTCGACACCAATTGACTAATGTATGTGATGAAGAAGCTGATTCTAGCGTATCTCCTACAGAAGACTCTGTGTTGTGTGCTTATGCGGATATACACACCACGGGTATACTGAACATTGCACAATAAACTTGCTTCTTTTCTCAGATCAAACTGACGAGTGTCACAATCGCACTCAAGGAGCCTTCTTGGGTAGAGGCTATGGAGGAGGAGCTGCAATAGTTTGTACGACTGGATGTATGGGATCTCATAGACTAACCCGACATAGTAAAACAGGCGATACCGACCAAATGGGTATATAAGTGCAAGAAAGATGACCGTGGAGTGATTGTGCGCAATAACGCACGATTGGTCGTACTTGGGTATAATCAGCAGGAAGGCATCGATTACACTGAAATGTACGCTCCAGTAGCACGACTGGAAGTGATACGCATCTTTTTAGCCTATGCAGCCTATAAGAACTTCAAGGTTTATCAAATAGATGTTAAATCCGCATTCTTGAACGGGGAAATTCAAGAGGAAATTTACGTGAAACAGCCTCCCGGCTTTGAAGACCCTGACTATCTAGAGCGTGTTTAGGCCGATTAAACAAAGCTATATATGGTCTACACCAGGCCCCAAGAGCCCGGTACAGCATGTTGGCTGACCATTATATCGATAGTGGCTTCAAACGGGGGACGGTTGATTGTACGTTTTTCTACAAGAATGATGGTGATGATCTGCTCCTCGTCCAGATATGTGTTGATGATATCATTTTTGGCTCAACAAACGACCAACTATGCAAGGAATTCGAGACTACGATGCAAACGAAATTTGAATTGAATTCGATGGGGGAGATGAGCTTCTTTTTGGGATTACAAGTTCACCAGTTTGAGACCGGGATCTTTATTCATCAGACGAAATACGTGAACAATGTCTTGAGCCGATTCAAGATATCTGCCAAAAAAATCCCTTCTACACTCTTCCCGTGGGACACAATTTGTCACCGGATGAATAGGAGGATACCGTAGATCCGACCCTATATCGAGCTATGATTGGTTCACTTATGTATTTGACTGCATCTCGACCTGGCATTATGTTTGCTGCTTGTTTATGTGCCAGGTATGAATCAAGTCCCCAAGTGACACATATGGCGGCAGTTAAGAGTATCTTACATTATCATAGGGGAAATCCCTACATCGGGTTGTGGTACCCCAAGGACGATAATTTTGATTTGACTGCTTACACCGATTCCGACTACGGATGATGCAAGATCAACTTTAAGTCAATAACGGCGGATTATTAATTATTAGGAAACCGGCTTGTTTCCTGGCAGTGTAAGAAGCAGACAACAGTCTCTACTTCAACAACCGAAGCGGAGTATGTGGCGGCCTCGATTTGTTGTTCACAAGTACTCTAGATCCAGCAGCATCTGCGGCATTACGATTTGAAGTTTCTTACTACACCAATTTATATTGATAATTATGCCGCTATTTCTATCACCAAAAACCCAGTTCAAAATTCAAACAGAAAGCATATTGAAATCCGTTATCACTTTATACGTGATTGCTTTGAAAAGAAATTAATTGACATTGAAAAAATTCATACGGATTTTCAAAAGGCTGACCTTTATACCAAGGCTTTTATCAAAACACGTTTTCAATATCTACTTGGTATAAATGGTTTAAAAACTTTGAATGGTGTTCAAAAGCTTGGTTAGATCACTTTTATTTTCTTTTTTGTGTTTTTATTTTCTATTTGTAGGTTTTAGGGGGAGAAAATATAAAAATACAAATTCTCCTCAAAATGAGTTCTTTAGCAAAAAGGTAAAATCATTGACATGATTGATCGATGTACATGAATAAATTAGATTAAAAAATACGTAAGGCCAGCAATATGATATGCAATGATAGGTTTGACAGACTAATTAGGAACTGATAAGATATAAATATAAAGAACGACGAATCTAGTGGAATAACATCTTGACGTTTGATGCTATATGTGATTAAATAAAATCAAAAAGTTGAAAAGATTACTGTATGTACATGCATTCATTTTTGAAGAAAATTCTACTTTATTTTTCTTTAATTTTGCAAAAAAATTCAACTTGATTTTTTCTTTATTTTTATTCAATTATTGGACCCTCTCCAGCGCAATAAGATTATCCGACCTGAGGATTAATATTTGGATATTCTGCTTTATTTTTCTTGGTGTTTCGTATAAAATCTTGGACTTTCTTCGCGTGGTAATACGGTATTATCCGAATTGGGAGTTAAGATTTTATACCACTTCTGCTTATTTTTTATCTTTTTATTTTGTTAAAATGGAACCTCATATGCGTGTAGTAATACGGATCATAAGGGAAAATTTTAACTTTCTGCTTTATTTTTACTTTATTATTTTTGCATGAGTCACAGTTAATCCAATTTTAAAAGTCAAGGAAAACGTACATGTGACTATTCATTGTATAAGAGATAGACATGTTGTATCTGATAGGGGGGGTGCACATAAGGTTTGTGCTTAATTGAACCTAAATAAATATCGTAAAGTTTTCGGAAAGTCTGTTTATAGTTTAAGAGGATAACTATATCAGCAACCATTGTTGGTTACGTGTACAATAATATCGAAATTGAAGTGTTTCTTAGAGATGTCTTTGTCAATATGATTCCCTGCTCGAACTCACAAAAACATGTACTTCATTAATAGATGTTAATTTTTACTACTTTACATTTACTGCATTCCAATTTTTGTTTGAAAATTTTTAAATCCAAAAAGATTTTATTTTTTCTTCTTTATTTTTGATTTACTGAGCTGGCGAATAATTCAAAACAAAAAGAAAAGAATTCACCCCAGTTTAAGATAATTCGTGCTTAACATATGTTTTTAAAGTAAATCCGTTTAAGTTAATCATTTCCGATCAACTATTGATGTGGTTTAATGTAAATTTTATTATTATATTTAATTAAAACCCTAATTGGAATTAATTGATTATTTAATTTATTTAAAACCCAAAATGGGAATTAAATGATTATTTAAATAATTGAATGAGTTTATTGCTCATTCGTTAACGTATCTAGTGATTCGTTATAATAGTATTAGCGAATGACTAGTCATTCGTTCAAATCCATAAAGTTTGGACACATTCGTTATTGAATGCACATTCTCTTCCACTGATATTACGAATGGGAAGTTATTCGTATACTATTCTAACGAATGAACTTGTTAATGTATCATTCGTTAAATATTCAACGAATGTGAGGATTATTCGTTAAAATTTTAACGAATGTGACTCTTTTGTTTGAATTTTTAATGAATAACGGGTTTAAGTTAACGAATGGGGTCATCGTTATTTAAAAATTTGATGAATCACCTCTTTTCATGTGCAATTATTGGGGGGTGTTTATAATCCCCAGGTGACAAATGGAAACACCATTCATCCAAACACTATTTCATCCAAATACTAAGCGTACTCTTGCCAAAATTTCTTAAAAATCCCATACTCAATATTAGTCCAATTAACTATTGGAGTGTTCATTTACAAGTAATGGCGAGTTTGATGATGCAAAGATACTGCAATATAATCATTGTTTTGGGATTTAATTGTTGATTTAATAAACCGATATGAATGGACTGTTAACTAATCAATTGCTTAGGGTTTATGATAAGATTTTTGATATCTGGTCTTCTGTTAATGGATTAAACGCATTTCTGACTTAGTTGATTAGGTTTAATTGATGATTTTGATCTGAGTCAATTGATAATTTGATGAAGCTCATCGGTTTTTGACTTTTGATAGTCAGGATTCTTTGGACTTTGACTCTTAACTGTCAAAATTAACTTAATCATCTCTGATTCGTTATAGTTTAACGAAAAACCAAGTCATTCGCTAGCTTAGCGAATGTGGTTATTCGTTTGGATAATGAATGACTTTCTTTCGTTTTTCATAATGATTAAGGGTGTTGATTTGTTATAGTAACGAATATATGGTTAAGGTAACAAATAGATTTATTTGTTAATGTAACGAATGGACTTATTCGTTAGGATTGAGGAATTAGGTTTATTCGTTAGGATTAACGAATCTGGTTGATTCGTTAAAGTAATCTCATACGAATGAGATCATTCGTATAGTTAATTCTAACGAATGAATAGTCATTCATTAAATCAGAAAATATTATTGTTTATTATTTTAATTATAATGTTTTTGTTTTTAACAGCATGGCTGACGAGAATGTGCCTAATCCTGAACAACAACCTGAGGTTGTTCCAGAACAATAACCAGAAGCTGAAGCTCACGTTCAAGAAGCTATACAAGAAGAGGTTGCCCCTGTATTGCTACCATGGGATAAGAATCACAATATATGAGCTTTCTTACAAGACAACTTCAAGGGTACACCGGTGTTCAGGGGAATCATCAACTTCGTATTACGATCAAGGATCTACAAGGAGATATCCACAAATACTTTGGTCTACCAAAGTATTATCCGTGCTTTCTAGAATACTGCTCGTTTTGATGAAAGGGAACACCGGATTGAGGCTACTGTTCAAGACAAGAAGGTAGTTGTGGATGTTGTAGTTATTCGGGACGTATTGGGATTTCGTGATACGATCGATGACCAGTGTGAGTTTGATAGGGGGTTGATTCGTGGGTTGTTTAGCAGGATACGGTATAAGGGGATCTTGGATCGATCTAAGTGCAACAAGGTGAACTTGTGCCAACAGTACAAGTATTTGTTACACGTCTTAATACATTGCCTTGGAGGAAGAAAGGTGGATATGATGAATGCCAGGTTATGTTGAAATTGGTATTTGCTGCTTTAGTATAGAACAAACCATTCAATTTCTCTGAATTGGTTTTCTATCATCTGAAGGAAAATTTCACAAGTCAGCACAAGTTTCAAATGTATCCGAGGTTCTTGCAGCTGATTATCGATGATTTGCAGCTGACATTATTTAATGATCTAACGAATCTGGATGGTTTGATGAAGTTGGAGCATATGAATGTAGAGACTATGAGGCCGTTACATATGTACAGGTGTCAGGACCGTTAATCTGGTGTAAATCTAAGAAGGTTGACAAGAACACACAGATCTAATAACCCAAAGGCCTATTGAATATCCTGGCGGAATCAGGATATTCAACGGATTTGAACGAAGGTGTGATGTAATGACGAACGAAACAATAAGATAACATTCAGTAAGAACAGATTCAAAGACAAAGATTCACTGTATTAAATGTATCATTCAATGAAACAGTAAACGGAATGTCTAGGGTTTCGTGACGGCGGCGGCGGTACGAGGAAACAAAGATAATATTCTTTGGAATTTTTGTGCCCTCGTATTGCCTGCGTTACCAGTGTCGTTGATGTGTTGTAAAACACACTTGCTTTTCGCGCCTTTTATCTACGTTATTGTATTTTATTTCATGTATTTTAACTTGCTTTATATAGGTTTTACATAGTTTTAACTATCTTGTTGGTTTTGGGTGAAAGAAAGAAAGAAACCGGACTTTTCGAGGAGCTTACGGGTCTTTTACGCATATGATTTGAAGACAAAGCTCAAGGCCCGGCCTGGTTACACATTGGAAAAGCCCAAGCCTACATTATAATATAATATATAAAAAAAGAAAAAAACCCTAAGGCAGGCAGCATCTACAATCGGCAGCAGGCAGGAGGAACCAAGGAAGAAAAATCTTTTTTCGGCTTAGGGTTTGGAGGTTGTGGCGGCTTAGGAAGGAAGACGTAGTCAAGAGCAAGCCTCGGGATCATGTCTCGTCAGTTTTATAGCTAAGAGCAGCCCCGGAATACATACATATCCTTTCTTTATTAACATTGTTCATCATCTTTATTGTACTTGCTAAATTGATACATAGTTTTGCAATTACTTGAAAGATTGACTTGTTATTGATTAGTATTGATTGTTGAATGATTTTTGAGATGAGTGGAATGAAGTATAAGATGATTTTATTGAGTATTTTCTGCTGTCCAAAAAGTATGCTAGGCTAATCTTGTCGGTTCTACCTAGGAATGAAGATTATTATCAGTGTTTGATGAGTTTGTTGGATTGTTTGATTGATAGATGTTAATTGTTATTGTAAAGTTTGATTTAGACATGAAATAGGTTGTGTTTAGTGGCTGGAAATTATATCAATTTTATTGCTTAAACCCCCTTGCGTTGGTTGATTAGTTTTGTGTTGATTGATCGGTGCATTGTTTGATTCTAGACTTTGTATTTAGGGTTTGTTTGTGGTAGGTAAAACCGTAGGGTTTTGTTGCGTGATTATTTGGTTAAATTACAGCGGTTAGGCACCTTCTTAGAGACCGAGAGGTGATAAGAAGTTAGGGTTGTCTCATTGCCTTTGCATGCTAGAATAAGGATTGCGCGAGAGCGAGTTCGTTTCTTCTCAGGTTTAGTTGTTTTGAGCGACTAGTTGATCTATTGTGGTTTAAGTTGAATTGTTCCTCTATCCTTGGTTGTGTCGTATTCATTGCCATTAGGGTCAAGTGATGGTGAGACCGAGAGGTGAGTCAGCATTAGAACACGTTAACAATTGTTTCCCAGTTTGGTCGTTTTAGCCGGTTAAGAATAGTTAAGGTTTATTAAGTGAGACCGAGAGGTGATCCAGTGAGCCCGATCGATCCTTAGTCGTGTCATCTTTAGGGACCGGTGTCTAGATATCATCCAATCCATTTACTTGTTAGGCCTCCAATTTGATTCAAACCTAGGTAGACGTTTTTTCTCCATCCGAAGTTAACACAGTTAGTTCCCCGTTAAGTTTTCTATTTTTGGTAACTTTTTTAGTTAGTCCAATTAGTCAGTTAAGTAATTAAAAATCAATTAAATATTATTCTTAGGTAGGTCTTGTATAGGGTTAGTGATCATTAGCGTTCTTAGGTGTCCACGTGTTCGATACTCGGACTTCCAAGGTCTACACTACTTGCAATCGGTACAATTTCCGGTTGTGTGTGGTTTTAGGATTTTTGTTTTATATTTAAAGCTTAGTTGTGAGGGTTATCCGACACACGTCAAGTTTTTGGCGCCGTTACCGGGGACATAGTTTTAGGCGTTTTGAGAGCGATCCGAGTTAGGACTTACCTTGTGTGCTACTGGTAATTAATTTTGTTTTGTTTATTTGTTAGGATAGTTTGGCTTTTTTTATTGAGTTGTATAGTTGTATGCGACAGACTCGATCTCGTGGACCACCCGACACTGAATCATTTCCCGAGCCTGAGAGAGAGTTTCTTGAGAGACTTCGCACCGTTTCACCATCATCTACTTCATCATCCTTTGGTAGTTTATCCTCTTCTCCTACGTTTTCCGACTTCGACGATAGGGATAGGATCATGGGCGACAATCCACCACCAAGGAGGACAGTTGCAGACCGGGCCCGACCAGCCAATGCTGGCGCGAGATCCAACATCACACCACCCGCCATTAGAGTTAACGCGAACTGGCAGATTCCGTCGAATATTCTGAACACCATTTGTCATTCTGCTCAGTTCCACGGGTTACTTCACGAAAACTCGCGTCATCATCTCACTCGCATCACGCGTATCTGTGACACCTTCTATCTTGCCGGCGTATCCGAAGACGCCGTGAAACTCCGCGTTTTTCCGTTCTCGCTCATCGATAAAGCGAGTATGTTGCTCGAGTCCCTCCCACAAGGCTCCATAGCTACTTGAGCTACCATGCAGACCCAATTTCTTGAGAAATACGATCCTCCGGCTAAGGCCACTCGTCTACGTAACCAGATTCATTCTTTTCAGATGGAGGACACCTAGAGTTTCTACGAGGCATGGGAGCTTTTTAAAAATCTTTTAGCCTTATGCCCGAACCACAGCTTGCAAGATCGGGAGGTTATCGAGAAGTTTTATAATGGAGTGACATACGTGACACAGAACATGCTTGACACGGCAGCGGGAAGAAATTTGCTAACGACGAAGGACCCGGATGAGTGTATCACTTTGTTTAACAGGTTAGCTATGAGTGGATTCCAGTGACCACCCGCCAAGGGTGGTAAGACCGTCGACTCCATATCACGCGGCATGCATTTGGTGGACACGACCACCGCACTCACGGCACAGGTAGAGGCGTTAGCGCAGATTGTGAAGGACTTGCAGACAAAGAGCAAGCTGTGCGAGATATGCAGAGGAGGGCATGATACCGTTCAGTGCCCAGTCAGTTCGCAGGAGGAGGCCGTAGACTTTATTGGAAATCCGAACCAAAATCCAAATTCTTTCAATTCTTATAATTCGGGGTGGAGAGGCAATCATAATTCCAAATGGAGAAGCGGCAATTAGTCCGGTTTTCAGCAGTGTTAGAGTCTATTCCAGGATGCCGGTGAGGGAGCGAGCAGTGGGGAGAAGAAGCCCACTTTAGAGGAGATGATGGCGCAGCAGACGCAGATGTTGTCACAGCTCATGACACGAGAGGATTCCCGACATAAAGAGACCCAGAAGAAGTTTCGCGAGCACGAGCAGTTCATGAGGAATCAGGGAGCGTCGATTCAGAGTCTCGAGTGGCAGATGGGAGAGATAGCGAGTCGGTTGAACGAGAGGCCGCAGGGTACGCTACCGAGTAACACCAAGCAAAACCCGAAGGGATTAGCGAAAGCTGTGACGACGAGGAGCGGTGCAGGGGCACGAGATGAGCCCGTGATTCAAAAGATGCCTAGAGGGAGAGTAGTCGAGGAGCCTGCAGTTGATGATAGAGAAGAGCAGGTGGATGAGGAGATTCAGATGGAGTCTCCGCCGGCCCAGGTGCATTAGAGGAGCAGCCCAGGGAGTACAGCACAGGCCGAGAGACAGCAGCTACCGAGTGAGCCGCTGAGAGTCTACAAACCTAGAGTACCATACCCCGGGAGACTCCGTAGAGGTAGAGATGAGGAGCAGAACTCCAAATTCCTTGATCTTTTGAAGCAGCTTCACCTTAATATTCCATTCCTTGGGGCAGTGACTCAGATGCCTAAACACGCGAAGTTCCTTAAGAATATTCTTTCGAATAAGGAGAAGTTAGCTGAGGTAGCTTCCATCCCTTTGAGTGCTGGCTGTTCAGCTGTCTTACAGAGGAAGTTACCTGAGAAAATGGCCGATCCAGGGAGTTTCACGATTCCCTGGATCTTGAGTGATGATATGGTTATTCATGCGTTGGCTGATTTTGGTGCCAGTATTAATCTCATGCCGTATTTCGTGTATCGCAAGCTGGGTTTAGGCGAACCGAGGCCTACCAGGATGAGTATCCAGCTTGCTGATCGTTCTGTGAAATACCCTCGAGGGGTGGTTGAGAACATGCTTGTTCGTGTCGACAAGTTCATCTTCCCGGTGGACTTTGTCATTCTAGACAAGAACGATGATGATAGTGTACCGCTTACCTTAGGCCGACCATTCCTTGCCATTGCACAGGCGTTGATCGACGTCTGCGAGGGTAAGTTGATCTTGAGATTTGGGGATGAGAACGTCATCTTTGACGTTCGACAGTCACTTAAACACCCCAAGTCTGCTGATGACTCCTTGTACTTTATCGATACCATCATGGAGCATGTTGGGGAGTTTTTCAATGAGATCTGTGGAGGATCTGCCTCCGACACTCAGATTCTAGATAGGGACATTCCAGAGATTGAGATAGTTGCCATGACCGATCAGTCAACGGAAGAAGACACCGAGTCACATACCCCTGAGTCTGAAGTGTCAGCTGGGATCGTACGAGACGATCCGATGGACCGACCTTCCATCAAGAGTCCCCCTCCTTCCTTAGAGCTTAAGGATTTGTCCGCCCATCTGGAGTATGCATTTTTGGACGAGGAGAGGAAGTTGTCGGTTATTATTGCATCTGCTTTGACAGAGGTTGAGAGAGAGAGATTGTTGAGGGTGCTTCGAAAGCGCAAGGAGGATTTTTGCATGGATGATTATCGACATTAAGGGTATCAACCCTTTGTTTTGCACGCATTAAATCCTCATGGAGGATAATTTTAGGACTGTCATTCAGCAGCGGCGGCTTAATCCGAAGATGCAAGAGGTCGTGAAGAAGGAGATTATCAAAATCCTTGATGCGGGGATCATTTTCCCCATTTCTGATAGTTCATGGGTTAGTCCAGTGCAAGTGGTTCCTAAAAAGGGTGGCATGACTATCGTCACCAATGAGAGGAACGAGCTCATTCCCACTAGGACTGTGACCGGTTAGAGAGTCTGCATTGATTACCGCAAACTGAATGATGCCACGAGGAAAGACCACTTTCCTTTACCTTTCATTGATCAGATGTTGGAGCGATTGGCAGGTCAGCAGTACTACTGCTTCTTGGATGGTTTCCCCGGATGCTTTCAGATTCTGATTGCTCCCGATGACCAGGAGAAAACCACATTTACCTACCCATACGGAACGTTCGCCTATAGACGTATTTTGTTCGGATTGTGTAACGCTTCAGCCACATTTCAGAGGTGCATGGTGGCTATATTTCATGACATGATCGAGGACTCCATGGAGGTGTTCATGGATGATTTTTCTCTGTTTGGGAGCTCTTTTGATCATTATATCTCCAACCTTGAGAGGATGTTGGCCCGATGCGTTGACACCAACCTAGTCCTTAACTGGGAGAAGTGTCACTTCAGGGTATGCGAGGGCATTGTTTTGGGCATCATATTTTTGTGCGGGGATAGAGGTCGACCGAGCGAAGGTCGAGACCATTTCTAATCCTCCCCCGCCCACTTCTGTGAGATCCATCCAGAGTTTCTTGGGTCATGTTGGGTTCTACCGTCGGTTCATTAAAGATTTTTCCAAAATTGCGAGACCCATGACCAAACTCCTGGAGAAGGATGCCCCATTTGTGTTTTCAGAGCAGTGTATCGAGGCGTTTGATCTTTTGAAAGACAAACTCGTTAATGCCCCAATCATGATTGCTCCCGACTGGTCGCTTCCTTTTGATTTGATGTGTGACGCGAGCGACTTCGCAGTCAGAGCTGTTCTTGTACAGTGGAAGGATAAACACTTCCATCCGATTTACTATGCTAGCCGGACCTTAAATGGTGCACAGGAGAGTTACACCACTACCGAGAAAGAGCTTTTAGCCGTGGTGTTTGCGTTCGATAAATTCAGGTCCTATCTAGTTTTGTACAAGACGATTGTGTACACGGATCATTCTGCCATTTGTTATCTCTTTAGCAAACAGGATGATAAGCCACGTCTTATCTGAGGGATCCTGTTGCTTCAAGAGTTTGATGTTGAAATCTGTGATAAAAGGGGGCCGAGAATGTGGCCGCCGATCATCTTTCGCGTCTTGAGAGAGCTGAGTTAGGAGAGCTAGGGGTCAGAATTAATGACCATTTTCCGACAGAGAGTTTCATGTTTGTTTCAGCTCAGGATGAGGGTTTTCCATGGTCCAATGACTTCGCGAACTATCTTACGGATGGGTACTACCCGAAGATGTCTTACCAGCAAAAGAAGAAATTCTTTGCTGATGTTGAGTTTTACCTTTGGGACGACCCGTATCTTTTTCGTATAGGTGCTAACCAGTTATTCAGGAGGTGCGTGGACGTTAAGGAGGGATGGCAGATTTTGAGCCATTGCCATGTTGGACCGACAGGAGGTCACCAGGGTGCGAGTTTGACAGCGAAGAAGGTTTTGGATTGTGGTTTTTATTGGCCTTCGATTTTTAAAGATGCGCATGCGTTTGTGAGGAGTTGTGATCGTTGCCAGCGGGTCAGCAATATCTCGTCACAAAATGAAATGCCCCAAAATGCTATTCAGGTTTGTGAGGTTTTTGATGTGTGGGGCATTGATTTCATGGGACCGTTTCCATCTTCGTGTGGGAACAAGTACATACTCGTGGCGGTGGATTATGTTTTGAAGTGGGTTGAGGCCAAGGCCTTACCCACGAATGATGCCCGAGTTGTAGTCCATTTTCTCAAGAGCCTTTTTGCTCGTTTTGGTGTCCCGAAGGCACTGGTCAGTGATAGAGGTACTCACTTCTGCAATTCGCAGATGGAGAAGGCGTTGCGACGCTATAGGGTCACCCATCGGCTTGCAACCGCCTACCACCCACAGACTAGTGGGCAGGTAGAAGTGAGTAATCAGGGGATCAAACGTATTCTTGAGAAAACGGTTGGTTCGAATCGTCGGGATTGGTCAAACAAGTTGGATGATGCGTTGTGGGCCTTCCGTACAGCCTACAAAACTCCGACCGGTTCCACACCGTTTCGGATGATTTATGGGAAGGCCAACCACCTGCTAGTTGAGTTGGAGCACCATGCTTCATGGGCCCTACAGAGGGTCAATCTGGATATGTCCGCCGCGGAAGCCACTCGGGTCCACCAGTTGCACGAGTTAGAGGAGCTGAGAGATCACGCTTACGCGTAGTCATTTAGGTATAAGGAGCGGACGAAGGAACTGCATGATAAGAAGTTGAAGGGGAACAAGCAGTTCAAGTGTGGGGATTTTGTCTTATTGTATAATTCCCGGTTGAGGTTATTCCCGGGAAAGTTGAGATTCCGATGGTCGGGACCGTTCACGCTCACTGAGGTTTTCCCGTATGGCACTGTTGAGATAGAGGATAAAGGCGGGAAATTTAAGGTGAACGGTCATAGACTGAAGCACTACATTGACGAACCGATGGCTAATCAGACGGTCGAGGTATTCTACCTTGACTCCCTCTCTGAGACATAGACGTGTGGATGCATCACTCGAGAGACTGCCCGAGTTGTAGAGTTTGTATCACTATTATTTGTTTGTGCTATTTGTGTTATTTGTTTTTGTCTATTTCAGAATGTTCCAAAATGAAACCGCTCGTACTCAATCTCCATTCGAGTCGGTTGATTTAAGGGGTGTTCTAGTAAAAAAAAGAAAAAAGAAAAAAAAATCATAAAAACCAAAAACACAAAAATATGTTTATTTGTTTATGTTTTTGTTTTCTGTCTTGTACGCCGCTACATGCGAGTGAGTTTGACCTTTTGTAGGTTATATTATGCGCATGGTAGCTACGATGGCGTTTTGGAACTGGTTCTCCCGAGGTTGCGGCCGCGAATGAAATGCTATACGGTCAGCTCTGGAAGATTCTACACATAAACCAGGGGAGTAACCCGTTCTTTGTTTTATTCTTGTATATTAAATTTTTATTTTTGTTTTATTTTTATTTTCTTTTATTTTCTTTCTTTTCCTTGTTCTCATCGAGGACAATTTCGTTCTAAGTGTGGGGATGGGATTTATTTTAACTTAGTTGTAAAAAGAAAAAAATTGAAAAATTTGAAAAAATTGTCCCTTGAAACATGTTTTCTCTACGTTAAACAGAAAATGATATTATTACTGAGTCGTGTTTGTTTCATAACTTCTTGGTGTTTTCAAAAATATATATAATAAATAAGAACAGTACCCATTAGACCAGCACGTAATGTATGGCAACTGAACAGTTTAGACTCAGTAATCGATGTGCTGGTAGGCTCAGCCTTTGAGGGAAACATCTTAGGGTTTTGTTTGTTTAACTAAGCTCGTAACAGGACTGAAATGAAAAGCCGGGTTATACTCAAGCCTCGAGTCATATGATCACCTTTATATAAAAACCTAATTTTTGTATACGTACTTATATGTATAATCTTATGTATACGTATCTATTCCTGTAAATAGCAGAAGACAGTTTTGCTCGGCCCTCTGTTGCGCGGTGGCGCAGACCTGAGCCTTGATGCAGTCTGTAATATCGTCCAACATAGTGGACTTTTCAAAAAAAAAAAATTGCAAAAAGCCAAAAGGCAAAGCAAAAAGCCAAAAGGCAAAAAGAAAAAAAAAATATTTCAAATAAAAACCACCATGAAGGAAACTACTGTCAGTCGATCAAGGACCAAGCTAGAGTTTATAGGTATTGCGTCGAAAATGTTTTGATCATGTGGCTATAGGTTTAAGTCAAGTTGGGGTGACTAGGTCCGGTAAAACCATAATGGAACATGGTGAAGTGGCGGCAGGGCTTTCAAGTGTGGGTCCCGCTTAGCCATACAAACTAATAAAATTGTCACGCCTTATTTGCCTCGGTAAGTATTAGGGGAAAGGGTTTAAGTGGACCGCAATACCGGCAATCGACCTGATCTAGCTTATTAGGTGAAAGTTGGAAGAAATATTTGGGTAACGGGTCACTTGTTCTAATACTTTATAAAGAAAAAAAATATAATAATAATAATAATAATAATAATAATAATAATAAATAAATAAATAAAATCAAGAGTGGTCGGTTAAACTCGGTTATGATCCTGTGTAGAATTCTTTTTCAGGGAGGAAAAAGTCTTAAGTGTGGGGATGTTTGATGTGTTGTAAAACACACTTACTTTCCGCGCCTTTTATCTACGTTATTGTATTATATTTCATGTATTTTAACTTGTTTTATATAGGTTTTACATAATTTTAACTATCTTGTAGGTTTTGGGTGAAAGAAAGAAAGAAACCAGACTTTTCGAGGAGCTTACGGGTCTTTTACGCATATGATTTGAAGACAAAGCTCAAGGCCCGGCCCGATTACACATTGGAAAAGTCCAAGCCTACATTATAATATTATATATAAAAAAAGAAAAAAACCCTAAGGCAGGCAGCATCTGCGATCGGCAGCAGGCACGAGGAACCAAGGAAGAAAAATCTTTTTTCAGCTTAGGGTTTGGAGGTTGTGGCGGCTTAGGAAGGAAGAAGGAGTCAAGAGCAAGCCTCGGGATGGTGTCTCATCAGTTTTACAGCCAAGAGCATCCCCGGAATACCTACATATCCTTACATTATTAACATTGTTCATCATCTTTATTGTACTTGCTAAATTGATACATAGTTTTGCAATTACTTGAAAGATTGACTAGTGATTGATTAGTATTGATTGTTGAATGATTTTTGGGATGATTGGAATGAAGTATAAAATGTTTTTATTGAGTATTTTCTGCTGTCCAAAAAGTAAGCTAGGCTAATCTTGTCGGTTCTACCTAGTAATGAGGATTATTGTTAGTGTTTGATTAGTTTGTTGGATTGTTTGATTGATAGATGTTAATTGTTATTGTAAAGTTTGATTTACACTTGAAAAAGATTGTGTTTAGTGGCTGGAAATTATATCAATTTTATTGCTTAAACCCCCTTGCGTTGGTTGATTAGTTTTGTGTTGATTGATCGGTGCATTGTTTGATTGTAGACTTTGTGTTTAGGGTTTGTTTGCGGTAGATACAACCGTAGGGTTTTGTTGTGTGATTATTTGGTTAAATTATACAGGTTAGGCACCTTCTTAGAGACCGAGAGGTGATAAGTAGTTAGGGTTGTCTCATTGCCTTTGCATGCTAGAATAAGGATTGCGCGAGAACGAGTTCGTTTCTTGTCAGGTTTAGGTGTTTTGAGCGACTAGTTAATCTATTTTGGTTTAAGTTGAATTGTTCCTCTATCCTTGGTTGTGTAGTATTCATTGCCATTAGGGTTGAGTGTTGGTGAGACCGAGAGGTGAGTTAGCATTAGAACACGTTAACAATTGTTTCCCGGTTTGGTCATTTAGCTGGTTAAGAGTAGTTAAGGTTTATTGAGTGAGACCGAGAGGTGATCCAGTGAGCCCGAGCGATCCTTAGTCGTGTCATCTTTAGGGACCGGTGTCTAGATATTATTTCAATCCATTTACTTGTTAGGCCTACAATTTGATTCAAACCTAGGTAGACGTTTTTCTCCATCCGAAGTTAACACAGTCAGTTCCCCGTTAAGTTTTCTATCTTTGGTAACTTTTCTTAGTTAGTCCAGTTAGTCAGTTAAGTAATTAAAAATCAAAAAAATCAATTAAATATTATTCTTAGGTAGGTCTTGTCTAGGGTTAGTGATCATTAGCGTTCTTACGTGTCCACGTGTTCGATACTCGGACTTCCTATGTCTATACTACTTGCGATCGGTACACTTGCCGGTTGTGTGTGGTTTTAGGATTTTCGTTTTATATTTAAAGCTTAGTTGTGAGGGTTATCCGATGCACATCAGTCGTTCCTAAAAAGGAAACCTAGGATGCTATTTATAGACCCTGAAATTCCTTCGAGAATCCCTAATCATTACATAATGAAAGACAAAAACAAATACAAGTGTAAAAGTCTTCGAGCATGATATGTATTTTGCTCGAGTAGACTCAGTATGCAAGGTATGCTCGATGTGTGTCTTCGAGCATACTTTACATAGAATATTTTCATAGAAAATGTTCTCCTCCAGAAAGCTTCATTCTTCTTGACTAATCCATGCTTTACTCGAACTAGTCCATCGAGCAAGCTCATTCTTCTTGATGTCTTCAATCCTGTCTTGAGACTTATTGAACAATCTTTAGCATGCTCGGATGTAAATTTTTCTCGGGGGACTGAACCATGCTCGAATTCCATGCTTGGAACATGGCATCATCTTATTGCATCCATGCTTGTCACCATGTGCTCGGACATCCTATGCTCGGATCACTTGGTTAAAACTTGAACGATCAAGTTGTTTGCTCAATTGGAAATCCATACTCGATAGAAGAACACTCTTGCTCGTTGAAGTGTAGATTGCTCGAACCCTTAACACTTAGAAGAATTCACCAGAAATGGTTCTAAAGACCATGCTCGAGGTAGTAAACCATGCTCGATAGTCCAAGATTGCTCGAAGTCCATACTTAGCCGATTTCCAAAGGAGGTTGAGAAGATTCCAATCTTCCTTATCAAATATCCGACTCAACAATCTCCCCCTAGATTGGAACAAGCTCAGATGCACCAAAACACACCTGCAAACAGTAGTTACACATGTATCAAACTTCTAAAGATAATCAATTTAAGCATAAAGTGTAATTTCATTACATAAAGGAATTCTGCCACTTGGACATTACATATCAAATTTTACAGGTCAAATTACAAATCATAAAACAAAATACAAAGATAGAACAGAAATCAGATAATCATCATTAAGCTCCATCCTGTCATCTTCTTCTTTGGCTCCTCTCGATAGCTTTTTCCTTTTTCAGTTATACAAAGGCAGCCTTCTGTTTAAACATATCAAGCTCCACTGCATCAAGAGAGTCGAAAGGAAAATTTGCATTGATTATGTCTTATAAGTCTTGGATGTGAATGAAGTTGGGGTCTTCATCATATTCAACAACGGCAACGGTTCCTCCTCATGCGTTTCTTAATGAGATGGAGTCTGTGTTTCTATTGTATGTGATATTAGCAATCCTTCCATTTTGTTGCACAACCGAATTCGGCTCCATCATTTCTCTTCTCATGGCTAAGCATTCTCTTAAAGTTTTCCTTTTTCTAGTAGAGCTGCTTGCCTGATGAGTCTTCCTCTTCTTTGAGTCCCAAATAGAGAGTTCAGCAGTGTGCATTTCATTAACACTTTTTCTTCTCCTCTCTCTTTCAGCTTGGCTGTGTACTTCTCTTCTTTTCTGTTTAAGATATGGAAACCCCTTCTCCGATTATTCTTTTATGAGTTTCGAGAGGTCATTTCTCTACGGCCCTGCAGGTTGGCTTCTATCTTGATTGTCATATAATTCTAGTTCTGCCATTTTCTTCAATTGTTCTTCTGAAAAATTTCTCAAATCATCTCTAAAGATAATTAGAGTCTCTTCATTGTCTTCAGTAATCACCCTTAAGGTCGATCGTTTGTCGAAGTACAGATGTGTGGGCAAATTCAAATTCCTTGGTGGTTCAGGCCTCACAATCTCATACCTTATTAGTGTTTAGCTTGTGCTTACTTGTGAATTTTTCTTTGCTTCCTCAATTTCAGACTCTCCAAACCATTGCTTGATGGTTTCATAGTTCTGCAACATCAGCGTTCCTATATTTGCACCTCTCTTGCAGAGCATGCGTATCATATATGCCCATATTTCTTCTTGTTTCTTCAGTTTGGCTTCCTGTAGTCTTCTTTCAGTTTCTAGGAATAGCCTTTGTTCCTTGTGATAAATTTCAAGAAGTTGAGCATGAGGCATATTGTCAAATTCATCCTCTGTCATGCCTTTGTCCATCACTATATCTTTCAAAGTTTGGAATCTTTGTGGATCTTTAAACCACTCCCTTGCTTCTGCTTCTCTCATCTCAGCCTCTTCCTTTTGCAATTGCAATTTTAGTTTTCTTTCCCTTTCATTATTAGCAGTACTCTTTTGATCCTTGTGAGAATCTTTAACCATCTATACTTTCCTCTTTAGTTCATCAAGAGTTAGACTAATCAATGAGTTGTAGTCGTACCCATGTACTAGCAGAAATTTGATGTCCTTGTGTTTGGATTTTACTGACTAATACTCTGTATCAACACTTGTGTCCTTCTTCTTGCTTACCTTTTCGACAAAGTTTTCAATGTCATCTACAAGAGCATTTTTGTATATTCTGTCGATTGAATCAAATGATTGTAGATTTAAGAACGCAGGCTTATGTCCAGCCTTTATCAGGAATTCCCTTTTTTATTGTCTCCTCCTCCAGCCTTCAGCATCTTGCATCACATTTTCGTTTGACAGTCTTTGAAGATATTTTTCATCATACTTGAGGCTTAAGAGGTAGGCTTTGTCTTCCTTTTTTTTGTCATCATTTTTGTTTGTCCTTTCCTCATCCTCTTCATCTTCCAAGTTTTCATCCAACTTGTGTAAAGCCTCAATCATTGGTTCTTCATTTTGAGTACTAGGAGTCTTAAACACAAACTTGGAGCTTTGTCTTCTTTTATAGACTGATTTTTTTCTTTTGGCTTTGGGGACTTCTAACTCTGATGTTTCCTTTCTTTTCAGTTCTCCCTCAGCCTCATTCTCTTGCTCACTAATAACCGGTTTAGTTGCTATCTGCTTAAGAGTCTTTTCTGCTTGTTCATCATCATCAACCTCCTTGATTATTGGTTCAGTGGTTTGTGTTACTGGCTCTTCATTAAAGAATTCTTCAACAATTTGTTCCTTAACATGAGTGTCTTCATCAAGAACTTCATCAACTTCATGAATAATGGGTTCAGTAGTCTCAATCACCTCTTCAACTCTTGGTTCTGGCATGTTCTCAGTTTGTAAACCACTGCTGAGCTTGATAAAGTCCTTTTGAGCTTTTCTTGCAGCTGATACAATCTCAGGATCATGTCTTACTGGTTTATTCAGGATATCTGTTAGAGTTTTCATTATAACCAACTTTACCACTGAAATAGCAGATAGTTCTATTATTTCTTCTTCTTGATTTACTGGTACCATACTAAGCTCTTGCTCCTTTGGTTGTTTAGGTTCAGGCTATTCAAGCATTGGCTCAAGCTGTGTAGGCTCAGGCTCATCATCTGTGTGTGAAATTGGAGTTTGTTCTTCAGTTTGTGTTCCTTTTAAAGCCTCCAATGCAGCCCTTATTGCCTCATCAGCTTCCTTCCTCATTCTTTCTTTTTCTTCTTGCTTCTTCTTCATCTCAATGAGTGCTTCAAGCACTTCTTGATCAATTTCCTCCTCTTCCTCTTCAACCAACACCCTCTGTCTCTCTTGATTTATCATTTCTATCACAGTTTTGACTGAATCAACTTCTGCAATATCTAGATCTATTACATCATCCTTCTGAAGTATTTCATCTCCAGAAGTTACTCTTCGGGTGGCTTTAGGATGCAGATCTTCTTCTGTATGAGCTACCCATTTTCCTTTCAATTTTCTTTTCTCAATTTGCTCTGGGGTCTCTTCTTCCTCATCCGACTCCCCCTCTTTCGTGCGCCTTCAACATATTCTTTATTTATCATGTCAAAGGCATTTGATGTTCCAGCCTCTGCAGCTTCTTCATCTGAACTGGCATATAGATCTTTAATCAACCTCAAGCCACCTGCATCTTCATTATTCTCCCCTTGTTTTGGTGCATCTGAAGTCTTCTTAATCTCAGAGTGCTCCAGGGTTTGAATCTTCAACAAAGCCTGTTGTAGGGCAGTCTCAAGAGCTTTGTTTCTGACTTCCAGTACTGCATTTTTCTCTTTTAATATAATGTTCTCAAACTCTAAGGCTGCATCTTCTAAAATAAGATCATAAATGTCCGGGCTGGATGGTGGTGTTTCCTGAGTGGGTTTAGAGGCAGGTTCTAAAAATGGTTCTGGTGAGGAGGTCTCAGGTGATGGTAGTTTGCAAGATTCAGGCTGATTAGGGATGGGTTGGGAAGTTTGAATGGTTTCATTTGATATAGCCTTTTGTTTAGGTGAGGTTTGTATTGTTAAGATGGGTATTTCCTGGGTAGTTTCGGCTAGTGGTGACGGAGGTGGGGATGAGATGATTGGTTCTTGGATAGGAGATGTGGGTGGAGTTGGAATATGTGTCTCATAAGTTGGTTCAGGTTCTGAATTCATGGGATCAGTTATTGCAGGAGAATAAGGAATGTTATTATGGTCAGGCTCAAACTCAAGAGAGTCAGTGTCATCATTGTTCTCTACAGGGTTTGATGAATCTGGTGGAGTAATTTTCTGAATGGTTTCAGTCATATTGGATACCACATTGGCTATAAAATCATCTTCATCAAAATGCTCAGTTGCCATGTTACTCGGACCCACAACTGGTTCATCAACTAGGTTGATAACTTCAATTTCTGGTCCTTTATTACCCTCTTGATCCTCCATGTGAACATCAGATTCTGTACCTGTGAATGTGACCATCTCATTTTCAACAGGAGCTTCAACAGGCTCATTCATTTCCGCATTATGACCTAGATCCTCAACATTGTGGCAGATCCTCAACATTTTCTGCCACATGGGCGATTGGTTCAATAATTGGCTCATTAGCAGCCCCAGCAGCTCCATTACCCTGATCGTTATCATCATCAATCCCATCATCATCACCTTCAACATGCTCATCATCTTCACCCTCCTCAACATCTTCTTCACTATGTCCTGGGGTGAGAGGTACATCAATGGCACCCAAAGCAGGAACTAATAAATCAGTATTCTCATTAAACTTGCTCCTTGCATCCTTCATACTCTGATATATGTTTGGGTCTTGAAATCTCAACACTTCTCCTATCAGCTATAGGTTTTGTAACGACCTATTGATGAGTGTTTGTAAAAATCTTGGGTACATCAGAAACCTTTGATTCACAGCCTTCTCAGATTTGATACCAAGCCATTAAAAGTAAGTTTTGAAACATTGAATGGCTGCTGATACAGAATGGCTACAGTTAGAGTAGCAAGCTCCTTGCTTAATAAGGTCCAAGTCCCTCTCCTTGGAGATAAGGATTAGATGACATGATGTATGAGGAATCTATAGAGTAACGGAAAACTTCCCTTCTGAAACTATCCCTCATGAACACCTCCTTGATAGCCCATAGTTTCTTGAAATATTCTCACTAGTCTTGGGACTGAGTACGATGGCTGCACCTCATGATTGTCGTTTAACTGTAGTGCTGTTCTGGTTGATGATTCAGTAACTTCAATATCTTGATTCAAGACAGACGCTGATGTGCCTAAAAGTGGTATATAAAAATATTGCAATTAATCAACCTAGCACAACGAGTAATAAAAACCTAGAATACCCTAAACAAAACCACTAGCAACAGGCAAGTGAATCTATCGGGTGTAGAATAGCTTTGGGATGTCCGGGAATATCGAACCCTAGATACACTAATTAAATTAACGAAACTAAATTCTAAAAGCTATTTAAATTAATAATAAATAAAGAGATTTACTTTTTTTTATTTTTATTTATTGTATTTTAAAACCAGTTATTACTTAAACTAATTAATTAAGCTAAAGTGAACTAATAAATTAAACTTAAAACTCTAAGACTTAGACGAAAAAAAATAATGAGAAAGGCATTACCCAGGCTTGAAATCCTATTTGCGAATCTTGGATGCTTATCGGCTATGGAAATTGTGATGGAACCCGGATCTAAAGATACGATGACCTAGACATCCTAGTGGATCCCTGATCATTCTCTGGGTGTCACCAAAAAGTACCTAAGGGACGTATGACGCAAACCGGTTGGTTGGATTACCTCTCAGTCTTTCCAACAATATTAAGATACTCAAACAACTAGATCACCTCTTAGTCTCACTAATCACAATACATCCGGGAGTGTAAGGGACGTAAGGAGTAACCTAAAGATGCTTAAAAGATTTAGGATAGCAAAAATCAAAAGACAATAAGGGGTAAATCCACTCTCGTGTAATCTATACCCAAACCGCCTAATGAATAAGACAACCCCAACTATCTATTACCTCTCAGTCTCAAGATAGATAGAACACTTAAAATCTCTAAACCCTCAAACAATAGTTCCTATGGATTATGTCGACTATAAACCATAAACTAGTTACGAACACACAATAGGTAACCTAATATGCGACTACACATGAAAGACATTCACAAAGACACATATGAAACAATTGAATAAAAGTAAATAAGTACGCATATTTATCTTAAAAGCATCAAAAAGTCTATTACAATAATTTTAGTCTAACACCAATAACCAATAAAACTGACAAGCAATCCAAGAGTCAACAAATGTTAATTCAAAGCCTAGGCAACTAAAAAGAATTTAGCCAATAATCATACTCAAAACAATAATAAAAAAATTGGTTCAACTATTTTTATAATAAAAATAATAAATTTAAACCAAAGAAACCGTGTTTAGATGAGTAGACGTGAACCCGAACACCACCAAAATATAATTCTTGCGACTGTCTTGGAACCAACAAAAATAATATGTGACGCTCTTTGTCTTCTTGTGCTTGCGGCTACTGTGGACTTCCAAGTCCAACCACCCTCCACGAAACTCACGAAAATAATAATAACAATATATTGTCAGTGGCGGCTGGTTCCCCTCTCTTCAAATCCCTCACGTGAACTACCCTTTATATATTTATATATTGCCTTGTCACAAAAGTTATAATAGTATTCTTCATTAACCGACCTCAGTAGGTTTTCTTCTAACATGGGCTGTTTGTGGGTCGGCTTTTATTCAGCTTGTGTCATGGACTTCAAATTTGTCCTAAACATTAGTAGATTAGTTTTTTGGGTAAAGGGATTCACCCGGTTAAATGCATTCACACAGCCAAAAATACAAGTAATATGACAGAGTGCCATATTAGTTCTCAAGTATGACATGCCATACAAGAGTAGACAAACCAAAACCACCAAAAACTGGTAAACACAGTTAAAGCTTACACAAGAAACAAGGAAAAAACAAAAAAAAAAAACAAATCAACCATTATCATCAATTTGATAGTAGATTAGTTTTTGCCTATATAAATTTTTATTTGTTTTAACTTTTAGCACAATAATATAACCATAAAAATTATTATTTTAATTATTTTATATTTTATTTTCTTCCTGAACTGTACGTAGAGTGCACATTATTATGTTTTGTTTCTTTACTTTCTTTTTTTTCTTATTTTATTTATGTTTATTATTTTTTTCAAAACAACATAAAACTATGCAACTCTAATTAGCAAACAGTAATCACTCGTACTCATTGGCTTAACTATGAGTGATTTTCGCTCGTTGTCTCTTGAAATCTTAAACTTTTAAAAATGAACCACGAACGAGTATGATTTAGATATAAACGGCCCCAAATAAACTCAAAAGTGTAGACTCGCTATGCCTTATTGAATTTTCAGCTTCACTATCTCCACTCAAGATGAGAACCCACAAGATTTATGACTATTAAGTATATTAATAATAATCAGGAGAAACCTTTCAAGGATAGTTGGGTCGGCCAACACGTCCCAAATTAATTGCGCTATATATATATATATATATATATATATATATATATATATATATATATATATATATATATATATATATATTTTCTCCTATATATTTGTAGTTTTAAAATCAATCCCCAATTTTTCTATCATCTTCCTTTTTGTTGCAAAACATTTAATTCAAGGGACATTTTTAATTCTTTTATTATTTTTTTTTGTTTTTTTTTTTTACTCTTTTGATTTTTTTTTATTTTTATTTTTTTTAACTCCCTAAAAGAATGCCAGTTTTCCATCCGCGCACTTAAATTTCACATTGTCCTCAATGTGAGACAGGAAAAAGACAAAAATAAAACAGAACTAAAAGAAAATAAAACAAAAAAAATGGAACAGACTCCCCTGGTAGTATGGCAGTGATCTTCGTATGTCATGTTCCGATAATGCGACCGTATAGCATTTCATTCGCGGCCACGGATTTTGGGTCCCCTCTGCAATCAAATAAGTTCAGAACGCCCCCGTCCGAATGGAGATTGACTACGAACGAAAACATCCAAACCTGCAAAACAAAGCTCAAAGCACCCAAAGCAGACATCAAACAGACTCTAAAATTTAAAACTGACTCAAAATACAAAAATAAAAGAAAATAAATACAAACATATAAAAACTCTACACTCGTGTAGTCACCCGAAGTCCTATCCCTATCAGTCAATCAACCTAGGGATGTCAAGGCGAAACACGTCCTCCTCAACCGAATCAACCGGCCCACCAATATAACGCTTTAACCTATGGTCGTTCACCTTCCACGAGCTCCATCAACATCTTGAACTTCAACATCACCATGCGGGAACAACTCCTTGACCGTAACGGTCCTCCCCATCTCGATCTAAGTTTACCGGAAAATAACTTCAGACGGGAATTATAAACCAACACTCGATCCCCACACTTAAACTCTTTCACCTTCTTCAACTTCCGATCGTGTAACGCCTTCGTACGCTCTTTATAACTCCATGATCTCACATACGCCTCATCTCTCAGCTCCTCTACCTCATGAATTTGGAGATACCGGTTTTTCGCAGCATGGGTCAGGTCAAGATTAACAGATCTCAATGCCCAATATGCTCTATGATCTAACTCAACCGGTAGATGACACACTTTCCCATAAACCGTCCTAAAGGGTGTGGTCCCAATAGGCGTTTTAAATGCTATGTGGAAAACCCCAAGCACATCATCCAATTTATCAGACTAGTCCTTGCGGTTCTTGCCGACAGTTTTCTCCAAAATACGCTTAACGCCTCGGTTTGCGTTCTCCACTTGCCCGCTCGTCTGTGGGTGATAGGCGGTGGAAAACTGATGGGTGACCCCATAACATGCCAACATCTTCTCCATCTGGGCATTACAAAAGTGCGTGCCCCTATCACTAATCAAGGCCTTGGGAGTACCAAACCGACAGAACAACCTCTTCAAGAATCTCACAACAACTCGGGCGTCGTTAGTGGGCAAGGCTTGAGCCTCAACCCATTTGGAAACGTAGTCGATAGCCACGAGAATGTATCGGTTCCCTCGAGAAGAAGGGAATGGACCCATGAAATCAATGCCCCAAACATCGAAAACCTCACAAACCTGAATAGGGCTTTGGGGCATCTCATTACGGGATGAGATGTTACCAGTGCGCTGACATGTGTCACACTATCTGACAAACTCGTGTGAGTCTATAAAAATCGATGGCCAATAAAAACCGGAATCTAGAGCTTTCCTAGCAGTGGAAGACGGACCATGGTGGCCTCTTGTCAAACCCTCATGACAATGCCTAAGAATCTCACGGCCCTCTTCCCTGCTCACACACCTCCTCAACACTTGATCGGCGTCTACACGAAATAAATATGGTGAATCCCATATGTAGTGGCTGGCATCTGCGAAAAACTTCCGCCTCTACTAATAACTCATGCCCTTGACCACCACTCCTTCGGCCAGATAATTCGCAATGTCAAAGGACCATCGCAGACCCTCCTCTTTAGCACTAACTTATAAGACTGGCTCTCTCTCAAATATCACTCTCACCATCATCAATGACTAGTGGGGAAACCTATCCCCAATGGCGACCTCTCTAATCTCCTCTTTCTTCGGATCCTCCAAACGTGATAAGTGATCCGCAGCAACATTCTCTGCTCCCTTTTTATCCCTAATCTCAATATCGAACTCGGAAAGCAAGAGAATCCATCGTATTAGACAAGGTTTGGCATCTTTCTTGGAGAAAAGGTATCGCAATGCCGCATGATCAGTATAAACGATGGTTTTGGACAGCACGAGGTAAGAACGAAATTTGTCAAACACGAAGAGCACTGCTAGAAGCTCCTTCTCTGTAGTCGTGTAATTCTCCTGAGCATCATTGACGGTCTTACTCGCGTAGTATATAGGGTGGAAGTGCTTGTCCTTTCACTGACCTAGAACAACCCCAACTGCAAAATCACTAGCGTCGCACATGAGCTCGAAGGGTAAGCTCCAGTCGAGTGCTACTAAGATAGGGGTGTTAACCAGCTGCCTGTAACGCCCGCTAAATTGTTCGGTTTAAAGATTTCCTGCAGGTAAAGTATGTATATTTCTCGGGATTTAACCGACGTTTCTCGGAAGCCTTTACGCCATCCCGGTACGTTAAAATTATGTAACTTTTCCTCCAAGATGCCTTACACTTTATACTTGAGGGGCTAGAATAAAACTTCTTATTTTATATCAAAAAAAAAATATATATATATAATCTAACCCTAACCCTCCACACCTACAGCGATCGGCCAGAAGACAGCCCCCCCTTCTTTGCTTTGACTTTTTGAGTGATTCCAAGGCATTCAGAAGTAGTTCAAGGTATGTACTACAATCCCCAACACTTTTTTCGTTCACCCCTAATCGTTTTGATGCTCAATTTTGCCGATTCTTTTCGTTGGACAGATTTCGGCCAAGGTTCAATTGACCCGCTTCCCGTGGATTAAAATTAGAGTTTCTGGTGTAGAAAGATTCCCAGGTATAACATTTACATCATATTAAAATTTCGTGGCCATTAGAGGTGTTTAGGTCGGTCAATCGATTTTAGTTCGAAAACTAGGGTTTATCGGGTGTAGAATCGTCAATTGTTGAGTTTGATGCGTTAATCGATTGAATGACCAACCGAATCAGTTTGTATAGCCCTAGGGGGGTTTAAGGGCTGTGGGAAAATTATTTTTTTGGTACTCGGGTCTGATTAGGTTGGTGATTAGTTAATCGAGTCGGTTGTGGCAAATTGTCGTTTAGCATTAAAGTGAGTGTTGTAAAAAGGAACCATCGACCCTATCAACTCGGGGGACATAATTATGATGTATGAAAAGGTTAAGATGAGAATTTTGTCCATTTGGGGCTGATTTGTTTGAAAATCGGTTTTTAAAATTTAGTACGCGCGTATTCGACTCGATTTGCATACCGAAGGGTGTGTTGTGCATCATGGTTAGCCCCACCATGATCGTAGGGTGGATTTGGTTAATTGAAAGGTTTTAGGGGATGAGGTAAAGTAAAAGAGTATGGGTTGGGCCTCGGGCCAAGTTGTTTGGCCTGAACGGCCCGTTAGGCAAGTGTGTTCTTACGGTCTAGTTTAGTAACACGTTGTGTACAATTTACAGGCCCTTACTTGTGGGTGTGCACTTAGAGATTTCCTAGCTCGTTGCTGGTGTTTGGTTGATCTCAGGTGAGTTCATGATGCCCTTTTTCACTCTTTTCAAGTTTTGGGCTAGCATGAACACCTAAGTGTTTTTCTTACTTGATGAAACGTTTTAAACGATTTTATTTAGGCTTGCTAGTACATGGTAGGCCTTGGGATGTTAAAAATATATATATACGTATATACATTATTGTTTGGCCTATATTTGGCGGAGTTGTAGTCGTTTCGATTACGGATGTTGCGTATGCCTACATTGTGTTTGCATGCGTTGATGTTACGTGTTTGGGTTGTACGTTTGCTCGACCCTAATGTTATACGTGGATGTTATATATATATATATATATATATATATATATATATATATATATATATATATATATATATATATATATAGGGATGTACTTGAAAGGATGTTTATATGTATATCTTTTTTGTATGTATGTATGAGAATGTTTAGTCTTCGGTAATGATGACTTAATGGATGCACTCTTTTTACTTTAAAAACTTTTGGTATGTCTATCATATTTGTTATTACAAATATTATTTACTTAAAACTTGAACTCACTTAGCTCAAGCTGACTTTGTGTGCATGTTAATGTGAGTTTCAGGTTAGGAAGAGGATGCCTTGTCGCTTGGACGTGCACGAAGCTACTTGGATGGTGAAGGGCATACATGGATGGAAGAATGTACTTTGAACAATTTTATTTTAATTAGGTTCATGAATTATATTTAAAAGTTGGTTTTGGGCAAAATTCCCGGGTTTTAGGGAACTTACTTCACTATTTATGTTTTCTGCTGAATTTACACTATGAGATGTTTGTTTTAATGGAAGAAACTGTTTTCATGTTTAATTACTTTAAATAATATTTTGTAAGAATACTAACTGTGGGGCTCCCAGGGTTCGGGGCCTTACAAGTTGCTATCAGAGCCATTGTTCGAGGGATCTGAGCATCCCTAAATGCTTGGACTCGAACTGTAAGAAAAGAGACCAGTATGCCCACCGCAAGTAGCTGCATGCCAAGAGGTAACTTTAAATTGTTAGTCATTCCTTTAAATTTAAAAGTTTCCAGCATGTGATTAATTGTCTAAGTGTTAGATAGAAGGCTAACGAGGTTAGGGGCAGGGGGTGCTTAGGACGGGCGGGTAAAGTAAACGACTAATTACACTTGATCAACGTCATTAGCAGTTTACCCTTACCTTACATGTTCTAAATGCCACCTGTACTTAATCGTGTTAAAATTCTGACTTTGTAGGGATAGTTCATGGTTAATACTCGAGCAGCTAAGAGAGGTGGTCATAGTGTTCGCGGCCGTGGTCTTAAGCTACGTGCCGAAGCCGAGAGTGAGAATCCTACTCCCCAGCAGGAGACCCCAATTCATGAGGAGGGGGATAACCTCGCCTTAGATCTTGCTATGCGCGCGGCTATCGTGGATGAGGTCTACCAGTTGCTCCATAGCGCCATACCTAAGATCGTTGCTGAGGCCGTAAGGGCCATGGAGGAGTCACTGGTTGGTAAAGGCTCGGATAAGGGAAGGAAGAGTAAGGAGGTGCAGGTCGAAGAGGAAGAGGAAGTGTATGTGCCGAGTGGGGATGAAGATAAGGTGTGGACTATTACTGTATCTACTCGGGGTTGCTCGTATGGTGACTTTAAGAAGTGTGACCCCCCTTCTTTTGATGGTACTAAAGATGCATTGGCAGCACATCAGTGGGTGAGAGAGATGGAGGCCGTTCTGAGGGTTAGTAAGTGCAAGGGGATGACATGGTGACTTATGCTACTGCTTCGTTTCGTTTCGAGGCACTATGTTGGTGGGATAACTTGGCGCAAGCTATGGATGATCGTTCGATTAGGAGGATGACATGGGATGAGTTGAAGAAATTGGTTCTCGATCAGTTTTGTCCTCCGCATGAATTGGATAAGATAGAATAGGAATTCTTGACCTTGGAGGCTGGTACTATTTCGCATCGGGAGTATACCACTACGTTTAACAAGATGGCTCGTTTATGTCCTGATTTGGTTACTCCCGAAGCCAAGAGGATTAAGAAGTACGTGAAGGGGCTTCCGGTGGATATTCGTAGGGGTGTGTTGACTACCGACATGAATTCTTTTCACTCGGTGGTTACTCTAGCAGGTACATTGTATGATCAGAGGGAGAAGTTACCACCGACCGAGATTAGGAAGGCATGGAACTCAAATTCGTATGGTAAGCGGCCCGGGGGAAGCAATTTTAATTCGTCTGAGAAAAGGGTAAAGACTGAGACTTCTGAATTTAAAAGGGATGCGGCGTTCGGTAATCGCAAGAAGTGCGGCAAACCGCATAAGGGGGAATGTAAGAGTGGGTCTGACACCTGTTTTCATTGTGATAAGGTAGGACACCCCCATTTCGAGTGCCCGACATTGACCTGTTTCCGCTGTAAGGGTTCGAGTCACTTGGCATCAAACTGTCCTTCCAGTAAGGCGGGAGGGGGTCCGGTCAAGGGACTTCCTCGAGGGGGAAGATGGATGAGAAGCCAAAGGCCAGGGCGAGGGCCTTCAACATCTCCAAGAAGGAAGCAAAGGAGGATGCAGATGTCGTTTCAGGTACTTTCCTTATTTAGCTTTCATTCCACTGTAATAATTTCTTCTTCCTTTGTAATTGTATGTGATGATCGTGTAGCTAAGCAGAAATATAATATTGTCCTAGGTACCTTTCTACTTGATGAATTACAGACGTCAGTTTTATTTGATTCGGGCGCCAGTAGAAGTTTTCTGTCTACCGCCTTCTGTTCCTCGTTGAATAAATGACCCGAGCGCGTAGTCGATGTGTTTGGGGTTGAGGTCGCCATAGGAAAATCCGTGTCCGTGTCTAGGGCTATTCAGGGTTGTTCCATCAAGTTGTTTGGGTATAGATTTCCCGTGCGGTTGTATTTGATGCCACTTAGTTGTTTCGATGTGGTGCTCGGGATAGATTAGCTCGCGAGTGTTGATGCTCAGATCATTTGTGGTCAGAAACTCGTTCGCCTGAGGGCCCCAGATGGGACCCAAATCATTGTCTTCGGTGATCAGAGTGGTGCGACGCCACATATCATATCTATGCTTAAAGCGGAGAGATTGATGCTGCGAGGTTGCGGGGCGTATCTAGCGTATGCTATAAATATAAAAACCGAGGTGGCTACCGTCGGTGATGTTCCTATTGTTCAGGATTTCCCAGATGTATTTCCTGATGATTTGTCTGACGTGCCGCCGGACCGCGAGGTCAAGTTTCAGATAGACCTTGTGCCGGACGCAAAACTCGTTGCTCGAGCTCCTTACCGTCTAGCACCAAATGAAATGAAAGAACTTATGGCCCAGTTGGAAGACTTGCTCGATAACGGCTTCATTCGACCGAGCATCTCACCGTGGGGTGCCCCGGTCCTGTTCGTTATGAAGAAGGACAGTAGCATGCGAATGTGCATTGACTACCGTGAATTGAATAAGCCCACTGTCAAAAATCGGTACCCTCTTCCGAGAATCGACGACTTATTTGATCAGCTCCAAGGAGCTAGTTGGTTCTCAAAGATCGACCTTAGGTCCGGGTATCATCAGTTGAAAATTCGGGAGGATGATATTCCTAAGACCGCCTTCCGCACCCGTTATGGACATTATGAGTTCCTCGTGATGTCTTTCGGTTTAACCAACGCACCGGCTGCGTTCATGGATCTTATGAACCGGGTGTGTAGACGAATGCTCGATCGCTCTGTTATTGTATTCATCAATGACATTCTAGTATATTCCAAAAGTGAATCCGATCACGCCGGTCATCTCACGGAAGTTTTGGAGGCTCTGCGAAAGAACAAGTTGTATGCGAAGTTTTCTAAGTGCTCTTTTTGGTTGCGCGAGGTTTAGTTCTTGGGTCATGTAATTAACCCTAGTGGTATTTTCATTGACCCTGCAAAGGTGGAAGCCGTGAACGAATGGGAATCTCCTAAGTCTCCATCGGAAATTCGTAGTTTTCTGGGCTTGGCAAGTTATTACCGCTGTTTCTTTCTAGATTTTTCGAAAATCTCTTCGTCATTGACCAAGTTGACTAAGAAGAGCGTTAAGTTTGTTTGGGGTACTCAGCAGGAGGAGGCGTTTCTCGAGTTGAATAACAGGTTAACGCATGCCCCGATTTTAGCTTTACCTAATGGCACCGATGATTTGGTAGTGTATTCTGATGCCTCTTATCAGGGGCGTGGGTGTGTTTTGATGCAGCGAGGTCGAGTCATCGCTTATGATTCACGGCAGTTGAGGCCTCATTAGGCGAATTATCCTACTCACGACTTGGAGATGGCGGCGGTTGTGTTTGCACTTAAGTTGTGGAGGCATTATTTGTACGGGGTTCCTTGCGTTATCTATACGGATCATAAGTGTTTAAAGTATTTCTTCGAGCAAAAGGAACTAAATATGCGACAGCGTCGATAATTGGAGTTGATTAAGGATTATGACTTGGAAATTATGTACCATCCCGGTAAGGCTAACGTGGTAGCCGACACGTTGAGCCGGAAGGAGAGACCAAAACCTATCCGTGTGAAATCTTACCAGCTCATTCATAAACCCGACATTTTGAAGCAAATAGCCAACGTCCAGAATTAAGCGTTGCAGGTGGAATGGATTATGTCAGAACGTATTTGGGGTCAGGAAAAGTTGTTGGAAGACGTCGGCGATGGGGTAAAGTATAAGGATGGGCCCATATGGGTACCGAGGTACGGGGGATTCAGGGGTAAAATTTTAGATGAAGCGCACAAGTCGCGCTATTCCATTCATCCGGGCGCGACCAAGATGTACCAAGACTTGAAGAAGAATTATTGGTGGCCTACGATGAAGTTTGAGGTGGCACAGTATGTGAGTAAGTGTTTGACGTGTCTACAAGTTAAAGCCGAGCATCAGAAGCCGTTTGGGAAACTTCAGCCGTTGGAAATACCTGAGTGGAAATGGGAACATCTTATGATGGATTTTGTGACTAAACTGCCTCGTACCCCTAGGGGTAATCATGACACCATTTGGGTAATCGTGGATAGACTGACCAAGAGCGCTCATTTCTTGCCGATTCGAGAGACTTTTAATTCTGAACAACTGGCCGATGTGTTTATTCGTGAGATCGTTTCTAGGCACGGGGTGCCGGTATCTATTGTTTCGGATAGGGATACGCGTTTTACCTCCAGGTTTTGGAAAAAGTTTCACAAGGAGATGGGTACCAACCTCCTCATCAGTACTGCCTATCACCCGCAGACGGATGGTCAATCCGAGAGGACCATTTAGACTCTTGAGGATATGTTGCGGGCCTGTGTAATCGATTTGGTGGTAGTTGGGATCGTCACTTACCGTTGGTAGAGTTCTCGTATAACAATAGTTATCACGCCATGATTGGGATGCCACCGTTTGAGATGCTGTATGGTAGGAGGTGTAGGACTCCAGCCTGTTGGGGTTCTATTGGTCAGAAACAGTTGGGTAGTTTGGAGGTGGTTGAGGCTGCGACTGAGAAACTCGATAAGATTAAGGCTTTTATGAAGGCCGCTCAGGATCGCCAAAAGTCCTATGCGGACAAAAGGCGAAGACCTATTGTGTTTGAGGCTGGGGACCGGGTTATGTTGAAGGTTTCTCCTTGGAAGGGTGTTATTAATTTTCGTAAGAGGGGGAAGCTTAGCCCAAGGTTCATTGGTCCGTTCCGTATACTGTCCCGCGTTGGTGAGGTAGCGTATAGACTGGAGTTGCCAGATGAGCTCGCGGGGATTCATCCTACCTTTCACGTGTCCCATTTGAGAAAATGTTTAGCGGAGAGGAGGGCAATGTGCCTCTTGATGATATTGAGCTGGATAGTAAGTTGAACTATGTTGAGGAACCTATTGCTATACTTGACCGTCAGGAAAGGCGTTTGAGGAATAAAGTGGTTAGGCAGGTGAAGGTGCAGTGGAGACACCGTAGGGTTTCCGAGGATACTGGGGAATCCGAAGACGAGATGATGATGCACTATCCGAAGTTGTTCCTATCGCATCGGGATTCGGGAAGAATCCCATCGTAAGGGGGGTGGACTTGTAACGCCCGCTAAATTGTTCGGTTTAAAGATTTTCTGCAGGTAAAGTATGTATAATTCTCGGGATTTAACAGATGTATAATCCGAAGTTGTTTCCGAGGATTCTCGGTTTAAAGATTTTTTAGGTCGGTGAATCGATTTTAGTTTGAAAACTAGGGTTTATCGGGTGTAGAATCGTCAATTGTTGAGTTTGATGCCTTACTCGATTGAATGACCAACCAAATCAGTTTGTATAGCCCTAGGGGGTTTAAGGGCTATGGAAAAATAATTTTTTTGGTACTCGGGGCTGATTAGGTTGGTGATTAGTTAATCGAGTCGGTTGTGCGCAAATTGTCGTTTAACATTAAAGTGAGTGTTTTAAAAAGGAACCGTCGACCCTATCAACTCGGAGGACATAATTATGATGTATGTAAAGGTTAAGATGGGAATTTGGTCCATTTGGGGCTGATTTGTTTGACAATTGGTTTTTAAGATTTAGTACGCGCGTATTCGACTCGATTTGCATACCGACGGGTGAGTTGTGCATCATGGTTAGCCCCGACCATGATCGTTGGGTGGATTTGGTTAATTGAAAGGTTTTAGGGGCTGAGGTAAAGTAAAAGAGTATGGGTTGGGCCTCGGGCCAAGTTGTTGGGCCTGAGCGGCCCGTTAGGCAAGTGTGTTCTTACGGTCTAGTTTAGTAACGCGTTGTGTACAATTTACAGGCCCTTACTTGTGAGTGTGCACTTAAAGATTTCCTAGCTCGTTGCTGGTGTTTGGTTGATCTCAGGTGAGTTCATGATGCCCCTTTTCACTCTTTTCAAGTTTTGGGCTAGCATGTTGTAACGCTCATAAATTTCGTTAATCGGCTTGATCGTTTATGAATGTTTACTTGAAAGCCGGGGTTTAAAAGTCCGTTTACTCATCCTTTTTAGAGCCTTGTAATACGTTTTAAAAGTCCGTTTATCCATCCTTTTTCCCAAAACATCGCCTCTTATAACTTAAAGTGTTATATTAGTATGTAGCACCCGACATTTTCGTTTAACGGCATGCACGTTGTAGAGTTTGTATAGTTCTCGGGTTTGATCCGGCATACTACGGGGACTTCCTGGTCATTCCCGTAAGTTTAACTAATTAACTTTTCATCCAAGTTGCTACATCCTTCAAACTTCAGGGGGCTAGAGTGTAACTTGTTTATTATTATAACAAAACCCCAAAACCCAAACCTGCTGTCTGATCGCAGGTTCTGCAGCCCCCAAGCTCCCATCGTTTTTCTTTTTCCGGCCACTCCCAAGCCATAAAACTTTAATTCAAGGTTAGTTTTATGATTCCCCAAGTCCTATACACCTTAATTGATCATATTAACGCGCTTATTGGTCGTTAGGGTTGAGTTTTGATGATAACAGTTGCTAACAGATTCGTATACGTTTATTGTAGGGTCTGTAACGCGATGATAATCCATTGATTTTGTTCTATTCTTATTTCCATGATGTTCTACTTTGAGTCTAGTTTCCAGAAAGGTATAATACGTAATTTTTGGACGAGATTTGAATACGTTTTATGATTTTATAAAATCGAGTGTCAAAGCTGAAGCGGGATGACGGATTCTGGTCTGTCTTCCCGACATCATAACCTTTTTTCGACAAGTCTAATTGGTTAGTTCCATTTCTAGAAGTTAATATTTTGAGTTAGGAACCAAACCCAATTGGAATCGTTTAATTTGGCTGGGAAATGAATTTTATAAAAATAAAACCATTTTGTTGCGCGCTGAAATAGCTGCATATACCATTCTGTGTTGGAGAAATTTTTATGATTTTTGTGTCCACTAGAAAAATATAATAAAAATATTTTTTTAAACTTAACATATTTATGCAACACTGGTAAAAATTTAATAATTTAATTCCATGGTTTTCCTATGTAGTAAAATACATCTTTCCATGCTAAAATCTGCATGTTATATTCGTTATTGATCGATAAGTTCATTTTAGGCTTAACCGGTGGCTGCCCTTTCTCATCTTTCGGGGCTGTTATACTTGAAGTTTGTGCTCCGTCATCTTCTTAGGTATGTCTAGTGTAATATACTTTATTATCATGAGTTTTGGCATTCGTTAGATTGGTCAACTGTTAATGAAGTGAAAACTAGGTTTCGGTTGTCTAGTTTGTCAATTGTTGCGTCTAGCGCGTTGTTTGAGGGAATTAACAACCAATTCGGATGTTGTAGCCTCAGTATGATTTGTTGGCTGTGAGAAACTATATTTTTATGTTATTGGGGCTGAATTGGTTGTCGGTTACTCAAACGGGTCGGTATGGCGCAAATTCGCGTTTATTGGTAATTTGTGCATCGTGCTTGCGAATTACCGACCCATCCAACTCGTGTAGCGTCATGTGGACTTGTTGGCTGTGATTTAACTAAATTTGGTCCACACGGGGCTGAGTCAGTTCTAAGTGCATAATCAACCCGTTAACGCGCGTATTCGATAAATTCAACAACTTTCGAGGGTAAATTGGAAACCCTTTGTCCCCGGGATTAACTAAGGGTGGTTTTGGTAAATACATGGCCTCGGGGGCTGATGTAATTGAATTTGGTAATGTCAAGTCTTTAGGTCAATCAAATCATGTTAGAACGTCTCGTAGAATAAACGAGTCGGTACGTTTAGTTAGTAATCTTTGTGTGCAATCCGACAGGCTTGTAAACTGTGGATTGGCTTTGAAGTTCTCAAATTCTTTGGTGTTTTTGTGGCTCGTTTCAGGTGAGTTCATGATGCCCTTTTTACTCTTTTCAAGTTTTGGGCTAGCATGCACACCGTAATACAATTTTACACGATTTTACTCATTACAACTATTTGGATGGTATTACATAGCCTTATTCATATTTGTGCATTTATGAATCTATTTGTGAACTATATTTTATGCCTTAGGATATTGTAGACTCGTTTATAGTCTTATATTCCTTAAGGTTATACATATTACTTGTGGTCTAGGCTCGAGGTTGCTATTAGGCCTAGTATTAATTCCTAGTATTAAACGATTTTTCCTGATGAAATGTTTAAACTATTTTATATAGGCTTGAAAGTATATAGTTGGCCTTGGAATGTTATAGTATGTATATATGTATATATATATAAATTATAGAATGGCCAATATTTGGCGAATGTTGTAGTCGTCTCGACTACTGAATGTTGCGTATGCCTACTTTGTGTTTGCATGCGCTGAATGTTACGTGTTTGGGTTATACGTTTTCTCGGCCCTGAATGTTATTATTGTATGGATGGATGGTGATCGCGGCCGGGCCAAACTATACGACTCAGGTTCTTAAATCCTATAGCGGGCCCTGAAAAGCCCGTGAGGGGGGAGGCTCGTGTGGCATGATCATCATCGGAATGTTACGTGTTTGGGTTATACGGGTGCTCGGCCCTGAATGTTATTATTGAATGTTACATATATATATATATTTATATATATAGGAATGCACGTATGGAGAAGTTCATACGTAAGGATGATTATTTATTCAATGTGACGACCTAACTGATGTATTTCCGTTTACAGTTTTAAAACCGTTGGAATGATTATTAAGACTTTTGTTATAAATATATGGATGTACACAGATGTCTAAGTACGAATACTTAGTGTTGATGATGGCCTAACTGTTCGTATCCCGTATTACATTTTAGACTCTTGGAATGTTTTATAATCCCGTTTTTATATTTAAACTTTTGGAATGTTTTATAATCCCGTTTCTATATTTAAACTCTTGGAATGTTTTATAATCCCGTTTCTATATTTAAACTCTTGGATTGTTTTATAATCCCGTTTTTATATTTAAACTCTTGGAATATTTTATAATCCCGTTTTTATATTTAAACTCTTGGAATGTTTTATAATCCCGTTTTTATATTTAAACCCTTGGAATGATTTATTTAAATGTCTATTATCAAAACTTGAACTCACTCAGCTCAAGCTGACTCTGTGTGTATGTTAGTGTGAATTTTCAGGTTTACAGGAGGATGCTTACCGCTTGGACGTGCTCGAGACTACTTGGACGGTTGAAGGCATAACTAGTCGGAGATTAATATGCAAACTGTTTTCTTTTCATTTATTACTTTAAACATTTAAATCATGGTTTTTGGAACTTGGTTTTAGTATTTGTGATTTTCCGCTGTTTATTACTCTGAAACGATTTTGATAAGGTGAAATTGTTTGATTTTAAATTTTTGAGAATTTATGTATATGATTACCAACTGTAGGATTCCCGGGATTCGGGGTCTTACACATGCACACCTAAGGGTTTTTCTTACTTGATGAAATGTTTTAAACGATTTTATTTAGGCTTGCTAGTACATGGTAGGCCTTGGGATGTTAAAAGAAATATATATATATATACACACATATATATATACATATATACATTATTGTTTGGCCTATATTTGGCGGAGTTGTAGTCGTTTCGACTACGGATGTTGCGTATGCCTACTTTGTGTTTGCATGCGTTGATGTTACGTGTTTGGGTTATACGTTTGCTCGACCCTGATGTTATACGTGGATGTTATATATATATATATTGTTATATATATAGGGATGTACTTGAAAGGATGTTTATATATATATATCTTTTGTGTATGTATGTATGAGAATGTTTAGTCTTCGGTAATGATGACTTAATGGATGCACTCTTTTTACTTTAAAAACTTTTGGTATGTCTATCATATTTGTTATTACCGATATTATTTACTTAAAACGTGAACTCACTCAGCTCAAGCTGACTTTGTATGCATGTTAGTGTGAGTTTCAGGTTATGAAGAGGATACCTTGTCGCTTGGACGTGCACGAAGCTACTTGGACGGTGAAGGGCATACGTGGATGGAAGAATGTACTTTGAACAATTTTATTTTAAATAGTTTCATAAATTATATTTAAAAGTTGGTTTTGGGCAAAATTCCCGGGTTTTAGGGAACTTACTTCACTATTTATGTTTTCCACTGAATTTACACTCTGAGATGTTTGTTTTAATGGAAGAAACCGTTTTCAAGTTTAATTACTTTAAATAATATTTTGTATGAATACCAACTGTGGAGGGTTCCCGGGGTTCGGGGCCTTACACTGCTGCTTGAGAAACTCAAATGCCTTCAGACAATCAGCATCAAAGTAGAATGTGATGTCCTTCTCTAGAAGGCGAGTCATGGGCCGGGTGATCTTAGAAAAATCTCTGATGAACCTACGATAGAAACCTTCATGCCCGAGAAAACTACGAACGGATTTCACACTAGTCGGTGGAGGAAGTCTACTGATGGTGTCGATCTTAGCTCTATCTACCTCGATATCGTCTCGCGAAATCTTGTGCCCGAGCACAATGCCTTCAGTCACCATGAAGTGACACTTCTCCTAGTTTAACATCAACTTCGTCTCTATGCATCGCTTCATCATACTCTAAAGATTAGAAAGACATTGATCAAAGGAGTCCTCGTATATCGAAAAATCGTCCATGAAGACCTCCATGGAACTCTCGATTATGTCCTGGAATATCGCTACCATGCAACGCTGGAAAGTAGCCGGAGCATTGCATAACCCAAAAGGCATACGTTTGCATGCGAAGGTACCGTATGGGCATGTAAAGGTGGTCTTTTCCTGATCCTCATGTGCGACCGGGATCTGGAAACAACCTGAAAATCCCTCAAGAAAACAGTAGAACTGTCCTCCCGACAGACGCTCCAACATCTGATCAATGAATGGAAGAGGAAAGTGGTGTTTCCTAGTAGCGTCATTAAGCCTCTTGTAGTCAATGAAAACCCGCCAACCTATGACTGTCCTAGTCAGAATAAGCTCGTTACGCTCGTTAGTGACAACTGTCATGCCTCCCTTCTTAGGGACAACCTGAACAGGACTCACCCATGAAGAATCAGAGATGGGATAGATCAGGCCAGCGTCGAGGAGTTTGATAACCTCCTTCTTAACCACCTCCGACATGTTAGGATTGAGCCTCCTCTGAGATTAGATTACAGGCTTGTACTCATCCTCTATGAGTATCTTGTGCGTGCAAAAGTTTGGGCTGATGCCCTGAATGTCCATGAGTTTCCACGCAATAGCCTGTTTGTGTGCGTTGAGCACATCAACCAACCTCGACTTCTCATCATCCGTCAACTGAGAAGAAATGATGACGGGCAAATCGGCCTCACCGTCCAAGAAAGCATACTCCAAATGAGGAGGTATCTCTTTAAGCTCAAGGGACGGCAGTGCCTCAATCGATGGTCTCTCCTTCGGTCCCTCGGTGCTATCGGTAACCGTGAACACCTCGGGGTATTCAGGAGTTGAGCTAGCAAGAATGCTCAGGTCATGCTTCGGGGAACATCGACCTCGTCCTCCTGATTGAGCAAATCTGCTCCAGAGATGTAGTTAAGACAGCGCTCGAACTAAGATATGAACATGTCAAGAAAGTAAACGGAATCGTCCTGACTATTGGAGTTCCTCATCGATTTGACAACATCGAAGGTAACGATCTGTTCCCCTACACGAAGTCTAATTTTGCCGTCGAAGACGTCAAAAAGCGCTTTAGAAGTACGCAGGAAGGGTCGTCCCGAAATGAGTGGGACCTGATCGTCAGCCTCCAAGTCAAGAATAACAAAATCCATGGGGAAAACGGATTTATCGACTTTAATGAGTACATTTTCCATGATTCCCCACGGATATTTGACCGAGTGGTCGGCCAAGGATAAACTCATGCGCGTCGGGACCGGCTCGCCAAGGTCTAGCTTTGAGAATATGGCATAAGATTTATGCTAGCACCTAAATCGGCAAACGCGTAGCTCTCAGTAGAGCTTCCAAACAAACACGGAATCATGAAGTGTCCCGGGTCTGCTAATTTCTCTGGTAGCTTGTTCTGGACTACCGCAGAGCATCCTTCGTTTAGAAAAAATGTCGAAAGCCCCTCCAGCTTCTTCTTGTTCGAAAGAAGATCTTTTAAGAATTTAACATATTTGGGCATATGCTGGAGTGCTTCGACAAACGGAAGATTGATTTTTAACTTTTTAAACATGTCCAAGAAATGTCCATATTCCTCCACATACTTCTGTCGCAGAAGACGAGTAGGATACGGAACTCGAGTAAGATCTACTTCGGGACTCTTCTTCTCTTCAATCTTCTTATCAACAACCTTCTTCGGGGGAGACTCACCGTTTGACGCGATACTTGCTGGGGCTCGCCTCTCGTGCGTCCTCACAGGAGCCTCCATCTCTATCTCCTCGTCCAATGACTCCTCATCATCTGTCGGTGGCTGCTCTCTATCGCCACATCTACCACTGCGGGTGGTCACCGCATTCAGCTGTGCCTTTGGGTTAAGCTTGGTGCTGCCCTGAAATGCTCCGACCTGCTTATTAGCTAGCATATGCTTCATCATCTCATCCACCTTTCGAGACATCTCCAAAAATGACGACTGCTGGTTCTTCAATAAGGTGTCGTGCTCAGCCAGTCTCTGTTGTGTATTATTATCTCTGTCAATAAGGTGGGAAAGCATCGTAGATTGCTTAGTTAAAAACTCCTTAAGATCCGAATCCATACCACTGCTCTTCCCTGAACTCGAACTCCCTGCCACCTCTATATCTCTAGACTGACACTGCTCCTGCCTCGGCTGAAAGCCCTGAGCATTACCTCCCGACCTCCAACCATAGTTGGAACTGTTCCTCCATACTGGGGTCCCATAGGCATTCGGTCCTCTATTCTGATTTCCCAAATAGTCCACCTGCTCCTGCTGATCGACCGGACAATCAACTGCGTCATGCCCTCCTTGGCAGATCTCGCACCTATGAACGATCTTCTTCAAGTGCTTAATTTCCCTCTGAATTGCCTCTAAGGCAGCTGTGATGCTAGTATCATTCGAATCTTGATTGACGCCTCAAGCAGAAGATGTGGTGGTTTTAGAAGTACCTCAGGGGGACGGTCCCTGCTGCTCGACTAGGGCGAAACTCTCAAACATCGACTCACACTCTTCTATATCCAACTTGTCTAACATGTTCCCTCCAGCTGACGTGTTCTCTGTTGCATCTCAAAGGTCAGCCCGTTATAGAATTTCTCGACTACAGCCCATTCGGACAGACCATGCTGGGGGCGTCTACTAAGAAGATTATGGAACCTTTCCCAAGCCAAAGGGTATAACTCGTCAGGGTCCATGCGGAAGGAATAGATCTGATCACGAAGTCGCGAGGCTTTAGATGGCGGAAAATACTACTTTAGGAATTTATCTAGAAGTTCGTCCCAGGTAGTGATGGACCCAGGGGGAAGGTTTTCCAACCATGATGAAGCTTGATCCTCTAGAGAATGGAAAAATATGAAGGTAGATAGAAGCACGAGTGGCGTTGGAAATATGAAAAGTGTCGCAGATATGAGTGATTTTGTTTAGATGGCCTGGCGCGTCCTCGTCTTCAAGTCCGTGAAATGGGAAGGAATTAGTAATAGAATTCATGACGTTGGGTGGAATATGCCAGTTACTAGCATCGGGCATCGCCGGACGTGTGATAGCAGACTGTCTCCCCATAACTCCCTCATTCGCTCTCGAGTGAACCGTACGCCTAGGGGGAATAGCGTCACCCATATCTAATGTGGAATATGAAACGTGTACCTTGCTTTCGCATAGAGCACGTGTAATCTCCCGAAGCTCCCTACGGCGCTCACGAAAATCTCTCTCGGGTTCGTCAGAAATAGTGAACTCTGGTGGTCCTAGCGAACGAGTACATCGCATACGCTATAAAACAGATAAAATAGTGAGGACCCAAGCTTATCCCTAAAGCACACAAAAGCACAGATAGCAGATAAATTAAGTAATAAAATAAATTAAAATCTAATTATTTAAACTAAAACTAAATGAAAAAAAAGCAAATAGAATCTAATTCGCCAATTACCAAGTGTCCCTGGCAACGGCGCCAAAAACTTGATGTGCCTAAAAGTGGTATATAAAAATATTGTAATTAATCAACCTAGCACAACGAGTAATAAAAACCTAGAATACCCTAAACCAAACCACTAGCAACAGACAAGTGAATCTATCGAGTGTAAAATAGCTATGGGAAGTCCAGGAATATCGAACCCTAGAGACACTAATTAAATTAACGAAACTAAATTCTAAAAGCTATTTAAATTAATAATAAATAAAAAGATTTACTTTTTTTTTATTTTTATTTATTGTATTTTAAAACCAAATATTACTTAAACTAATTAATTAAGCTAAAGTGAACTAATAAATTAAACTTAAAACTCTAAGACTTAGACGAAAAAAATAATGAGAAAGGCATTACCTAGGCTTGAAATCCTATTCGCAAATCTTGGATGCTTATCGGCTATGGAAACTGTGATGGAACCGGGATCTAAAGATACGACGCCCTAGACATCCTAGTGGATCCCTGATCATTCTTTGGGTGTCACCTAAAAGGATTACCTAAGGGACGTATGACGCAAACCCGTTGGTTGGATTACCTCTCAGTCTCTCCAACAGTATTAAAGTACTCTAACAACTAGATCACCTCTCAGTCTCACTAATCACAATACATCCGGGAGTGTAAGGAACGTAAGGAGTAACCTAAAGATTCTCAAAAAGAATTAGGATAGCAAAAATCAAAAGACAATAAGGGGGAAATCCACTCTCGTCTCTATACCCAAACTGCCTAATGAATAAGACAACCCCAACTATCTGTTACCTGTCAGTCTCAAGATAGGTAGAACAATTAAAATCTCTAAACCCTCAAATAATAGTTCCTATGGATTATGTCAACTATAAACCATAAACTAGTTACGAACACACAGTAGGTAACCTAATATGCGTATACACATGAAAGACTTTCACAAAGACACATATGGAACAATTGAATAAAAGTAAATTAATAATAAGTACGCATATTCATCTTAAAAGGATCAAAAAGTCTATTACAATAATATTAGGCCAACACCAATAACCAATAAAACTGACAAGCAATCCAAGCGTCAACAAATATTAATTCAAAGCCTAGGCAACTAAAAAGAGTTTAGCCAATAATCATACTCAAAACAATAATAAAATATATTGGTTCAACTAGTTTCATAACAAAAGTAATAAATTTAAACCAAAGAAACCGTGTTTATATGAGTAGACGTGAACCCGAACACCACCAAAATATAATTCTTGCGACTGTCTTGGAACCAACAAAAAATAATATGTGATGCTCTTTGTCTTCTTGTGCTTGCAACCACTGTGGACTTCCAAGTCCAACCACACTCCACGAAATTCAAGAGAAAATACGAAGTGGAGGCTCCTTTTTGCTTTTTCCCTTCTGTGTCACGAAAATAATAATAACAATATATTGTCAGTGGCGGCTGGTTCTCCTCTCTTCAAATCCCTCACGTGAACTCCTCTTTATATATTTATATATTGCCTTGTCACAAAAGTTATAATAGTATTCTTCACTAACCGACCTCAGTAGGTTTTCTTATAACATGGGTTGTTTGTGGGCTGCATTTTATTCAGCTTGTGTCATGGACTTCAAATCTGCCCCTAACATTAGTAGATTAGTTTTTGTCAATATTTATTTGTTTTAACTTTTAGCACAATAATATAACCATAAAAATTATTATTTTAATTATTTTATATATTATTTTCCTCGTGAACTGTAAATAGAGTGCACATTATTATGTTTTGTTTCTTTACATTTCTTTTATTTTTTTTTTCTTATTTTATTTATGTTTATTATTTTTTTCAAAACAACATAAAACTATGCAACTCTAATTAGCAAACAGTAATCACTCGTACTCATTTGCTTAACAATAAGTGGTTTTCGCTCATTGTCTCTTGAAATCTTAAACTTTTAAAAATGAACCACGAACGAGTAAGATTTAGATATAAACGGCCCCAAATAAACTCAAAACTGTAGGATATATTTATTTAAATTTATATATAATTTAGACCACATCAGACGCCTCTATTCTTTCCCATTAACATCATTAACATAAGTGGCTAAGTGCCAGAAATCCGTGATATGATTTCTGTAAATTGTTGGGTTCTCTCAATGCCACTCTCAAGTTGGAATCATGTAGGAAATTGATCATAAGCTCCAATCCCCTGTTCTCATTGTCCACCCCCAACCGGACACACATATTGTGTCGCTTTTCGAATTTTGACTCCATCAGTTCTACAAAATAAAAGAATAGTCAGTACACATAAATGCATTAATGATAGTCGTTGGTAGTTAGAGAAGGACAGTGTCTTCAGTAACCTGTTCCGTAGTAATATGCGTACCTACACAATTCACGCAAAAAATCAGTAATCAGTCAATAGAAACCCTAATTTCGAAACTTGGAGGTACGATAACGATAATCGATATCTTACCAAGGTCAAAACAGAGCTAATGGCTGTATTCGAAGTAGTATACAGCACAAATAGAAAGTCTGAGTAAGCAGGGGATGCACGAGCAAGAGGGTTCTTCAATTAGGTTTAAAGCGGGAGAGGAAATATGTGAAAAAGTTTCTAAGTCCCCTTTTATACTTAACGTTTGGTTGATACAGTACTCGTTTGTTGTCTAGTGCACGACAGTTGTAATTTAATTCCAATTAACTGTACCACCCTTGCTCGAGCAAACAGCCAAATAACCACTTGTCTCCCACTGTACTCGTGTACTGATCTTAGTACATGCTCGAGGTACAATAAAACTTTTGTCATGAAATGTTCATTTATGGTTTGCTCGAAAGTCAGTATACTCGAGTACACTTAGAAAAAGTTTATCCATTGTGTTCGAGTACACCCATGCTCGAGACCCTTAACTAATATACAACTTTCCCACATCATTTGAAGTCACACCCATGTTCGAGTATAAGGTCATGCTCGAGATTTTCTCAAAACAACTACCTTAAGATGCAATCTTCGTATGCTCGTGAGAGCGAGCAAGCTCGAACGACTTGAAACATTTTCTAACACTCTTAACACTTATGCTTGAAGTATATAAGACTTAATCAGTTAATCATTCATACTCGAGACACACTCAAGAACAACTCAACTCTTACTCGAACATACTTAGATAATCCTATGGATAACTATGCTTGTAGAGTATATGCATGCTCGACAACATTTAGAAATCTATCATGGCGAAACATTTGCTCGTGAAGTCCATTCATGCTCGAAAACACTTAAATCAAAAATTCATCAAGTGAATATGTATGCTCGACATACTTATTAAAGTTTTCAAAGCATATCATTGTTCTCGAAGAGCAACAAATGAGATATCTATGCTCGAAAGACTTATTAAAGTTGGCAAAGAATATCATTTTACTCGAAGAGCAACAATAAACATATACAAGCAAAAGTAAGCTCGAAGTACGTTCTAGTTCCTAGACCATACTCGAAATTACTTAGATCAAAAACCGATTGTAATTGCAGGCATATCATCATTTGTCTAGCGAACCAGACAAGTACTACACTTAAACTTTTCTTAAAACAAGTTGATAAATCATTTGAACCCCTGTTATTATTCAAGCATAAGTTTAAGGTGAATAAGAGATCAAAATTCAGTCAAAAATTCTTTTCAAGTCATCTTGGAGAGATATCAACATGGGATCATGCTGTTTGAGCAATGTCACACCACTTCATGGTTAGTATTATTTTGACTTAAGCCAGGTTGACAGCAGGTATACTTAGCATAATTTTCAGTGCTTTCTGTGACACATATTAATTTCAATTAAGGCATAACTTAAGAATGGTTATCATTATATTTTCAGGTTGCCTCTAATCTCTTTTCAAGGCTTATTTAGCTTCTCCAAGTCACTCCAAGTTGACTTCAACCCAATGAATTATGGTCAGTACATTCTAAATTCTAAAATAAACTAAAATTGCAAAACTTTCAAAGGATAGTTTTATTTTTTTTAACTTGCATTTACCTTCTTTTGTAATTTTGAGCTTCACTTCACTATTTACTCACATTGTGTGAATTCTCTTAATAAAATTACATTAATTCCTAATTGACCAATACTTCAAGAGGCTTGTGTATGACTAGATAATTACCTTTCTTCTCATCATTCGTGGAGATATGCTAGAGAGCATACCCTATCTTCTAATGTTTCACCACATCAGACTTAGAAGGATTTAGGTTTATATCACATAGGCAAATACATATTATGGAAAGCTACCATACCATATCAATGACTGTACTTCAAGCCTTTTAAACTTATAATACATGTGTTAATTGTCTCAAATAGTTTTCTATCATTTTCCATAAGGTCGGATTCAATCTCTAGTAAAAACATTTTAAGCTTCTTTAAAGCTTGTAACTGAACAGTATTATCATTTCTCTTATGTCTTCACCAAAAATTGTTTGCTTAGTCAAAAATCATTTATGTGTCAACAATTAGTTTCTTTGAGAGATTCAGGTTGCACTTAATTTTGAGACATAATTTGTCATTTCAGCACATATGACTTAAAAACAGCACAAAAGTTACACATAAGTTGTAAACTCACCCAGTTTTGATTGATTTTTCACTCGAGCACACAAGTATCCTATCGAGCAATCTTGAAATTTATCATGTCGACGCGTGTGCTCGATGGACTTAACTCAAAAGTTATCATTTCAACACATGTGCTCGATGGACTTCAAAGAAGTCTCATTGTGCTCGAGCAACACTCACATGTGCTCTAAGCACTCAACTGTTTAAACAAGTAATATTATGCTCGAACAGGAGATCTATGCTCGAACAGGAGATCTATGCTCGAATTAGTTATAAAGGTTCTTCCAGGCATATATCCATGCTCGATCATCAGAATCATGACATCTGTGCTCGATATACTTAGAAGATGTTCAAGTCATTTTGCTTGTGCTCGAGGAGAAAAAAAAAAAGCAAGTTCAAGCACATATTCATGCTCGGAGCACCTAAAATACTAAGATAGATCAAGTAAGAACACAATTAAGCACTCAAAGCATGATTGTACACTCAAAGCAGTAATCAAATGTCATATTTCACACATACAAATTAACAAGCATGATTGTACACTTAGAATAATCAGTTAAGCATATTTCAACACAACATGCAATTAAACTTAGTGAGTAATACAGATAATCAGTAAGCACCTTACTTAAACACACATCATCAATCAAATTTCATCAACATTTATCATACCTAGGCATTTTAACAGAAAATGAAACCTAGTCTTAACTAAAGGTTTGGTGAACATGTCAGCCAAATTATCAGATGTGTCTACCATTTTCATTTCTATTAAGCCTTTCTCACTACAATCCCTAATAAAGTGATGTCTAATTTCAATGTTCTTACTTTTAGAGTGATGAACAGGATTCTTAACAATAAACATGGCAGTAGTGTTATCAATTAAGATAGGAGTAAGTAAGAAATTCAGACCATAGTCCAGCAGTTGATTTTGAATCCATAGAACCTATGCACAGCATGCAGATGCATTAATGTATTCAGCTTCAGCAGTTGAAATCAAACATTGCTGCTTGCCATTTTATATCCATGTCCTCAAGTTCATCAGCATCATTCTGTTCCAAGTCTTCCTGCACTACACTTGTAAGAATGATATCCTTTGCCACAAATGCATTACAGGAATAAGTGAATTGAGAATAAGGCCTGATAGTCAGTTCTCTGGCTTGAATTATTCTGCATATAAGGAGGATGTCCATTAGCTGTAGAGGCAACATCATCCTCAATTAATTGAACATTGAACCTTGATTGTCCTCCACACACAGATCCTGATTCAGAAGGCTCTTCTACAATAGGCTGTTGGTTAGACATAAGAGTGAGATTACCCATAGGTGCCACTAAAGCATTTGTCATTGTGAAGCTGGGTTTCTCTTCTCTAATCATATGATTCTCTATTATTTCAAGTTCAGCAGCCTTCAGAAATGGTATCACATCATCCAATTTGAAGTTGGGAAAACTGGTTTTCTCTTTGATGAATTTGCTGGCTGTGTACCATTCTCCAGACATTGATGACAACAGTTTCTTGTTCAATTCGAAATCAGAAATTAGTAAATCATTTGTTTTGATTTCATTCACTATGGTCATGAACCTTTGCAATATTGACTTTAGTCGTTCACCTTTCTTGAACTTGAAATGGTCAATTTGCTGCTTCAGTCTGTCTTTCTTAATATCTCTCAACTCAGTGTTTCCTTCAAACATGTCTATGACAGCATCATACATCTCCTTGGCTGTTTTGTGATGATTTACACTGGTCAATATCTCCCAAGATAGATCAAGTTTTAACATCGACAATGCCTTATCATCCCTTTTCTTCATTTTGAGTTCTATGGTTGCATTGTTGTTTGCAGTAGTGGATGGAACATATTGTCCTTCTCTAATAAAGGTCCAAAGTTTAGGGTCGTTGTAGTTCACAGCAGCTTCAAATAAGACCTTCCATTTAATAAAATTTTCTTGACCTAAAAGTCTTGGAATCTTGTTTCTTGATACCTATTGATCATCCATCTTGCCCAAATTTAAGATTTTACAAATGAAAACCTTGTAAAGCTTCAAGCTTTATCACAAACCTTCAGTCCCGTGGCCTTCAGCGAGCTTCCGCAGCTCTGATACCACTGGTCAGGACCGTTAATCTGGTGTAAACCTAAGAAGGTTAACAAGAACATACAGATCTAATAACCCAAAGGCCTATTGAATATCCCGGTGGAATCAGGATATTCAACGGATGGGAACGAAGGTGTGATGTAATGACAAATGAAACAATAAGATAATATTCAGTATAAATAGATTCAAAGACAAAGATTCACTGTATTAAATGTATCATTCAATGAAACAGTAAATGGAATGTCTAGGGTTTCGTGACGGCGGCGGCGGTACGAGGAAACAAAGAGATTATTCTTTGGAATGTTTGTTCCCTCGTATTGTATGTGTTGCCAGCGTCGTTCCTAAAATGGAAACCTAGGATGCTATTTATAGACCCTGACATTCCTTCGAGAATCCCTAATCATTACATATGAAAGACAAAAACAAATACAAGTGTAAAAGTCTTCGAGCATGATATGTATTTTGCTCGAGTAGACTCATTATGCAAGGTATGCTCGATGAGTGTCTTCGAGCATACTTTACTTCCTCTGGCAAGCTTCATTCTTCTTGACTAATCCATGTTTTGCTCGAACTAGTCCATCGAGCAAGCACATTCTTCTTGATGTCTTCAATCCTATCTTGAGACTTATTGAACAATCTTTAGCATGCTCGGATGTAAATTTTGCTTAGGGGACTGAACCATGCTCGAAGTCCATGCTTGGAACATGACATCTTCTTATTAGATCCATGCTTGTCACCATGTGCTCGGACATCCTGTGCTCGGATCACTTGGTTAAAACTTGAACGATCAAGTTGTTTGCTCGATTGGCAATCCATACTCGATAGAAGAAAACTCTTGCTAGTTGAAGTGTAGCTTACATGAAGCCTTAACACTTAGAAGAATTCACCAAAAATGGTTCTGAAGACCATGCTCGAGGTAGTAAACCATGCTTGATAGTCCAAGCTTGCACGAAGTCCATACTTAGCCGATTTCCAGAGGAGGTTGAGAAGATTTCAATCTTCCTTGTCCAATATCCGACTCAACAACAGGAACCAGAGCCTTCAAGATTGGCTGAGGTACAATCGATTGATTGGCCATCTTGCCAATATTGACTACAAGGCACCATCTCATGATCGCTGGGCTCATGATGATTCAGATTCTGAGCGTGAGGGGTGGTGATGGTGGTAGAGGTGGTGATGATGATGGTAATGATGGTGGTCAGGTTCCTAGTGCCGAGTTAACGTCTGCCGAGAAACATAAGCACAAAGGGAAAGAGTCGATTGTTGAGAAAGATGATAAACCGAAGAAGCAAAGGGTTAGACGAGGTTCAGGTATTGAGATTCTAAGCCAAACTTTTATACCTACAGTGAGACCGTCTACACCTGTTACTATTCCTGCTTCTACTACTCCTGTTCCAAGATCTCCGACACCGGTTCCATTGCCTATATCTCTGGTGCCTCCGACAATGACGTTGATGACTACTACAATGTCAGATCCTCAGTTTGGAGATATCTTGCAGACCGTACTTGCTAGAATGCCTAGTCCTCAACCGCAAGCTACTACTCCTACTAGTCCTACTACTCCTACTAGTCCTACTATGTTGCCGAGACCGGAGCACTCATTCATGTCTTTCAATCGTCCTCAGGGTCAGATGCAACCAGTACACCTGAACTTCTACAATATGTCTCCCAATGCACGGTTGTTTAACTTGCTGAATTTGATACATCTGCAACAAACACGTATGCAATCAGATCCTTTATTTCAAGAGCAGATGCGGGCAGAGCAGCGGACTTTATTCAGACATATGCAGTTTATTCAGAAGGAAAACCGGGAATTGAAAACCCTAACTCAGGGGGGAGAGAATTAACAAACAGGATTAGATCATTCTTCAACTAACATGTAAAGAATATGAACTGAAGAAGTTGAAGAATGTCAATCAGGATCCCGATGAAGGTGGTGTAGGTGACCAGCAACCGGGTGGTGGTAACACATCGTTGGCAGGTAATCAGGCTAGATCGAGTGATGGTGGCAGCAGTGGGGGAAATAATTTGCAGATTATACCCTATAAGGACTACACAAGAGCTAACCCGATCGACACAATTCCGGCTAATATGATTATTTTTGTGGGTATGGACGGGATTGTGTATAGTATGGTAAACGCGGATGAGATCGAGGAGGGTGAATTTGTTGACCATTCTCTTACTAAAGAACAAATTGACCTGCTTCTGGATCGAAGACTAGGTGGAGGAGTTGGGAAAGTCGGTAGACGTTGATATAGAGTTTGAGGAAATAGTAATCCTAGCATTCCACGCGGGAATACGCCAAAGTATGATGAAGTTGAGGTAGAAGATGTAACTGCTGAGGAGTATCCCGACATGTATGCTTTGAACAATTTTGATTCGGGTATTCCATTTTTCATGACCAAGCACTTTGAAGAAGCTGAACAACGTCTCAGAGAAAAGAGAGACAAATGGAACAAAGAGGCGGAAACCAGTCACTTGTCCGCGAAAGAGAAAAACAGAAAGCGTGCTTTGGATGGTATGTTTGAACACGATGTCAAACGTATGAACAAGATGATCGAGACCCTTCGATACAATGAATAGGAAGAAGTGAAGCAAGCAAAGGTCCGAGCATCTGCATACCAGATGAAGACGTACATGAGCTCAAAGGATGTTAAACTGATATGGTTGCGTGGCAGTTTGATTCTGAGCTTAAAGTATACGTAGTCAAGTGGGAGCATGGTATTTATTACTTTAAGTGTATACATGATGTGCTGACAATGCCTCGATGGGATGTGAGAACCTTGGCCAACTGACCATTCGTGAATCGAGGAAACGACCAATGGGCCTCATGCTTCTATGATCATCTCTTGACGAAACCCGTTATGGTTTCAAGTTCTTCAAGCCTCAGATGCCTACTCATAAGTATATTGATGAGATAGATCAACACATAGGCTGGAGAAAGATGATTTTACAGGTAAAGCTGCCGAAGACTATGAAGAGGGCACCGATGAAGACCTTCCCTCAGAGTCTATTCACCACGTTCAACAGGTTGTACCATGATAACAAGACGGGTGAAGCTGTTATAGTATTGGGGTCGGGATTAAACATGAAGTTCATACGTGTTATTGATCCCATGTGGCTCGTTAACTTATTGGAGTCTGATAAGGATGCACTATTTCATAATCAGATCCAATTTGCTAACGTAAGTGATTATGATCTGGCGATGCAGTTTCAACGCGTTGTTCGTGTTTGTTATGCATTCAAGATCCATAGCTGCAATGACTGGAAGACGAAGATGTTCCAAATATAAAGTATAACGAGCTCGAGACGAGGGGGAGTTTGTTGATACATCAAACGAGCATCTCGGTCTTTATCTTATTATTATATTAGTTTATGAAATATAAGGGCATTTTGGTAATTACAGCCCATTCGCTCTAATGTAACATACATTCGTTACCCCGTAATGAATGTATCACATTTGTATAAATGTAAGCTCATTCGTTAACCAAGATTAACGAATGAGATAACGAATGTGGGGCTTTTCGCATACGATAACGTATAACGAATGAATGTCTCATTCATCTAGTTTTAATGTAACGAATGACACATTCGTTAAGTGTTAACTTAACGAATGTGGTCATCCCCTATATATACCCGTAATTATTCTAAAATAATAACAAGTTTTTAAGATTAATCTTATTACACTGTTACGCTATCCAAATCCTCTCAGAAACACACATAAACACACACACTAATGTAATCCTCCCGTTTAATCAGTATAAACAGTCATGTTGTTATCATGATCCGGCTCAAAGCTGATCAGGATTTCTCACTGCCTTTTACATTGAAGTAGATGCATCCCTTGGACGATTCGGCTTCACTTTATGTGGGACGATGATAGATTTCTTGATTGCAATAGTCTCTACCGAATGGATTTGCCCCATTGTCATCAACTATCTTACTAGTGAATTCCCGCTTAAAGTGACCTTTTTCTTTGCATCTGAAGCAACGAACCTTGGATTTGTCGGTGAACCCCCAAGTACATTTTTACTGGTGATTTCCTTGAAGCATTGAGCTCTACGAATGACACTCGCCATGCACCATCTGATGTCTATCATCTCAATCTCTTCGGGATCAATTTGGTCATAGTCTTCCTTTGTCATGTTGTAGTTGCTAATCCTCCCAACAACTAAACTTTCATATGATTCCAAGACAAACCCGAGAAATGCCATATGCTCTTTGACTGATTCTTTAGTCATGCCACCCGCATTCTGGATGTTCACTGCAATGTTACATTGAAATACGTTAGGGTTAGATGCTTGTGAACTTTAAGAAGCTTGAGAAACAGGAACGGTGCCAGAATAACTACTACTATATTATGGTGTAGTAGGTACATTAGTCACAAAGGCTTGTCCTGTAGGTTCTACACACAAAGTGGTTTGAATCTTTGGACTTGATGAAACCACAAATTGATAACTCTTGTAATAGAGTCCAATGTCCTAAGAAACAGCAGTAACTCTTCATCTTTTGTTTCTTCTTTAATTCCAATTCATGGGCTTCAAGTTTCTCAAAGAATCTAAGTTCATAAGGGCATAAGCAACCTGATTGGACTGCTAAATCATAATGAACGTTCCCCACTCCTCAGGCAAAGCATCAGCAAGTTTATTGATGTATTCATATTCAGGCTTGTCAATCCCCAGCCTTTTCATTTCATTCACAAGATGGCAGTATCTTTCCACAAGCTGTGCAAATGATTCACCTTTCACTTGGGTGAAAATATCAAACTCCTTCTTGAGTAATGCCACCTTGCTTTTTCTCATATCAGGATTACCTCTGTCCTTGTTCAACAATGCTTGCCAAATGGAGTAGCAAGATCCATTGTGTTACAAGAGCTGGAAGATCTCCGCCTTAATTGCTTGTTGGAAGAGGTTCAGCATTTTCTTCTCTTTCAGGAATGAAGCTTTATCACATTCATCGATTTGAGACAGTCTATAGTTGCTTCCGTTCTTCTTTTTTGAGAATTATGTATTCCTCCTCAATAGCAGTCCAGGTTTCATAATTCAAGGCTTGAACATAGGTTTCGAATTTATCAGCCCATGATGGATAGTCTTCCATTCTTAAACGGTTATGTGGTTTGTTGGAAGTACCCATCTCGTTTTCTAAATTAATGTTTTGAAGCAAGGCTGAAGGCTGAGATACGTAGGCACTGAGATTATCCATGATTGCAAAATCAAGAATAGAACAACTTTGAACAAAAGACACAAGATCAAGAACTCCGGATAAGTTTGATTTTCAAGTCAATGAATATGTGAAGATAAGTCAAACGGATATCTATTGTTTGGTCAATGGATATGTATTTCAAAGTCAAATGGATATGGTTCACTATGGTCAAACGGATAAGTAACTAGTCAACAGATATCTTCAAGTTGAACGTATATGTATTTAGTCAACGTATATGTTTTTAACGGATAACATATAAGGTGTATATGTTATGCGCCGTATATGTTATATGCTAATAACATATGCGCCACCATACATATGCGGCAAAAATGAATCATCATGAATTTAACATTTTGATCTTGAAAATGATGATGAAATGAGATGAATTTTTGAAGGATTTGACACGGATCTACAAGCAACAATTGGTGAAATTTTGAAGAAATTTGAACGGTGAAAAATGAAGATAGATAAAAAAGACTAGAAATCTTGTGTTTTCCAAGCGAATAACGAGCCCAAAGGCTCTTATACCACTTGAAAAGACGTTGGAGGATGACGTAGACTGTATGTACGAATCGGAAATGCTATCACTCAAACCTTGAGGTGCGGAAAACAACAAGGACGGAAGAACACAAGAAACATTGAGTCCATTTCAATAATATACAAGATGATACAAAGATATGACTTGACAAGGCACTTTCTCTGTCTTCTTTCTCTCTCTAGAATCTGACTTCAATCACCAAAAGCAATTGTTCACGCATAACTCATCCTATTTATAGGTTTGACATGAAAGTACATAGGGCGTATTTGTTATCCGCCATATATGTTATGCGCCGCATAACATATCCGTTCCTGTATGACTTATGCGCTACTATCACACACATACATATACATTTGATATTTAAGCTATACAACCAAAATAAGACCCTAGCAATAGACATAATGCTCTAACAACTAAAGTCTTTGTACTTGTAATCAATATTTCTCCATTGAGGTGAGTCGGCAAGATGCCTTAACTTTCCTTCTTCTTTACGCTCTTCGGAATGTCAACGCATCAGTTTTTCTTCTTTCATGGTTGGAAAGTAAACGTCACAGTCTCTGTTTTATGGGAAAATACCACACTAATTTAGTCGGTGAACTGTTTTTCTTTACATTGTTATCACATTCATCATCGGTTTCACTTCCTCGCCTGTACCTTAATGCACCACACACGATACGCTTATGAATATTTTCATACTCCTTTCTAAACAACATACAATCATTTCTACATGCGTGTATTCGTTAGACTTTCAGTCCCATCGGACACATCAATGTTTTAGCTTGGTATACTGTTACATGTAGCTCATTGTCTTTAGGGAACGCATCACGTAAAAACACTACTTTACTTGTAAAGCTCTTATCACTCCATTTGAAGTTCGCCTTTAAGTTAAACAGTTTAAGCGTAGCACTAAGCTTAGAAAACTTCTCACGCCCAATGTATAACGGTTTCTCCAAATCAACAAACACTTGCTTTAGTTTTTCTTGGTTGTTTCACCAATAGTATCATTATTGACACCAATATCATTGAACATCTCATTTAAAATATCAGAAAATGTAAAATTGTTGTAATCACCACCATGATCATCATCATCATCTGTAATGTTTAGATCATTTTCTTTATTACCCTTAAATATTGTCAATGTTGGTCGTCGATTTGGAAATGAATCACCATTTTCTGACCAACAAGCATAATTAAACATAAAACCCTTTGAGAGCAAATGATACAGTATATCTTTTAAATTTAAATCACTAACAATTATGCATTTCATACAAGGGCACGTAATTGTTTCCTTTGAATTTTTTACTCTATACTCTTTAGCAGTCTTACTAAAACTATTTGTGACACTTATAAAGGTCTGATGAAAACGCACAACTTCATACATCGAACTATAACGATGCTTCTCTAAATAACCCAAGTGTAATCTATAAGAAAATTGCAACACTTTTTGATTATGTAATATAACAACATTTTATCAAGTCTGTAATGGATCACTTGATCTAAAATATAACGATAACTATTTATATCCTAAATGAATGAATAAAACTACATTTTGCTAATCATATAAATTTTATAAAATCTGTGATAGATCCTCTAATAAATCTAGAAATTAAATGGGTATATCTACCAAATGCAAATAGAGTACCTCTAAGAAGTAAATGAGATTGCTTCAACTAATTATTAATGAGAACAATGGTGCATCGTTTATCTAATAAATCTATATATTAATTAAATGGGTACATTTATCTTATACAAATAGAGTACCTCTAAGAAGTAAATGATATTGCATCAACTAATGAGAACAACGGTGCGCCTTTTACACTATGAATGAGCTTCTTCAAAACAATGCTTGTAGTACAGTGCGCACCTTAATGTGAAATAGGGTTTTTACTATGTGGAAGCTGCTTAAAAATAGAAAATTAACTGGTGTAAATTAGGAAGTACAACGTTGAACAGGTAAAACAAATCATTGTTCTAAATGACTGACAAACTAAACGAACGGGTAAGATGAAAATTGCAACGATGTATATAGCAACGATTAAAAAATGTTTTGAAGAGTTGTTAAAAAAAACACCGGTTCAATCACCGTTGCTTATTATTTTTTAATCATATTGAAATTAACATTGATTTTAGCATAACAGATCAAGAAGTTTACTACATGAAAGTTCAAGAACAAACCGTCAGGTGGTTTTAGAGTTAATATGACGTATATGGAGGATTTTTCACGTGGAAAGATTGGATAACATTATTATTGCTATTTTGGTTATGGTTCAACTAACACATTTATTTGTTATTATTGCTAGCTAGTAGTTGACAAATGGACCACTTAACTTATTAATAGAAAAATAGCACAATAAAATAAACACGAAATGAACCATTACATTGCATCAACAAACAAACAAACAAAAATGCATAAATAACACAAATACAACCATGCATAACATTTCATACATTGGTAGTTAGTGATTACATTGCATAAACTATTAAATAACCATTGCATTGCAAAAACTAGTAGATAACCATTGCATTGCATAAGCTAGTAGATAAAGGGTATGTTTGGTAGAGAGCTTTTAGGAACTTCTAGCTTCAAGTTTTTATGATAAAGTTCCTACTCAATAAAAAGCCTTGTTTGGTTAAAGAAGCTTAAAGCTTTTAGAGTAGGAGAAAATACTTGAAGCTAGAAGCTTCTAGTAGTAGCGTTTAAAAAACCTACAAGCTTTTACTATTTAAAATTACTTAAATAACCTTCCAAGATATATACGTTTAGTATTATGTTTTTTAGTTATGCCCATTTTGGTCATTTTATACGTTTTATTAAAAGCTCCGGCTACTAGGCCAACACCTAAATATAACTAAAAAGCTACAGCTATTAGCTTCCAACCATCGGCCAACTTTGCCAAACATACCCAAATTAGATACAAAGATCCGGAATTCCTCCTAAATTAGGTCGGATTACAAATTTTTCGATTCCACCCAAATTCAGTCGGATGACAGATCTTTATATCTAATAAGTTAACACAAAAATATGCCACCCAGATAAGTGGGTGATAGACCTTTGTATAAGGAAACGTAAAATCATTTTTCTATGGATGATTTTATGAAATCCATCTAAAAATCTATAGAGTATTGCATTAAATGCATTGCGTGGGTAATGACCTTAATCAATTCAAGATCAGCCACTTCAGCATCAGCACAAAGCAATGCTGATATATCACGAACATCATATTCTGAAAGTTTCCTCAGTTAGTGAAATATTTCATCCCTCTTAGCTTTTCATTTCAAAATCTGCTTCATATTCAGGTAAAAAATATCAAGGGTTAAGTTATCCTTATAACTCTCTCACTTTATTGATTATATCTTTTTTGGAAGCAGAAGACGATTGAAGAAAAAGATGATGAAGATATTTGTCTTCTATAGAAAGAAAGATTTGAAATTGATCTGGATTAGTAATATCCTTTTATAGAGCAAAACAGCATATATATATATCAAAAATGGTCTGTCTCATAATTACACCGGTTTTTATGTTACCCGTCGTAAAGTGAGAGAGCAAGTTTAATTCATAATTACAACTACTAATATAAAAACCGGTATAATTATGTTAAACTTTTAAAAATGGTTTACAAGTAACCGCTATATATGCTAAGGATTTAATAAAAATACAACGGTTTTAACAAAATCGTTGTATTTTTATAATTTAAAATTGGTAATACAACGGTTAAATATAAAAACCGGTGTCCATATGTTGAACTTTTAAAGACGGCTTACATGTAACCGGTATAAATAACAATGTCAAGAACAACATAAAACAGTTTAACAAAACCCAGTGTAAAATACATTTTTGAACATTTAGTTCACGCAAATAGTTAACTGTCAAAATTCATTCAGGTAATTGTAGTTGCTGTTAAATTTTCAAATCAAAGATTTTTGTATTTAATTTTGACCACTCAGAATAGTAGTAGGCTAATAGATTGGCTAACATTAATTAAATAGCATGTCTATATATAAATATATCTCGCGTATCTACTCACAAAACAATAAATTTACCAAAAATGACTCATCAAGGTTCTAATGCAAAAATAGAAAAAAATTAAGAATATGATGAGGGATTACCTTGCCAGCGTTGTTGACGATAATGCGAAGACCACATTAACAATGCAAACTCCTACTAATTTCACTGATGAGAGCGACCGTTCCATCCTCAAAACATACAAGGAACAATTTGATAGGTCAATAGTGCAACTTAACAGCACTATTGACTCCCCAAATATGATTTACTACATATCCCAAATTCAGCATGATGAGAAGATTAACAAGGCTATAGACGAAGTTAACAAGACTATCTAAAAAGCCACAACTATGAAGATCGATTTTCTGGATAAACTTGTTCGGTTTTAGGGATTTTTGGGGATTTTGTTATTTTTTCTTGTATTATTTATGTTTCGTTGTATATTTTATTAACTATGAAATGAAAGATGTTTATTATATTTAACTGTTTAGTTTTATCTTCAAGGTTTAAAATGACTCAATAGAAGTTTTGCTACAATGTGTAAATATTCGTAACGGTTTATTTGTAAAGATAATCGTTTTATTATGCTAAAATTGTTAACCGCTTTAAAATACTCGTTAAAAACCGGTGCATAAACATTTTATGCATTAACAACGCTTATTGCTTTCTAATTTACAACGGGTTTGGAGAATTCTTCATTTTAAAATGGTTCTTCACATTCTATTCCAACGGTCGAACTTCTCACCATTTTAATACTCATTAAAAACTAGTGTATAAACTTTTGTTCATTAAACAACGCTTGTTTCCTTCTAATTGATAACGAGTTTGAAAAATTCTTCAATTTATAATGGTGCTTTACATTTTATTCAACAGTTGACCTTCACACTGTTATAAGTTTTCTTTTTGACCGGTGTTAGTAGACGTTTCTGTAGTAGTGTGTATACAAAGAAATATGTTGAGATAAAGAATTTCCAACATTTTTTTATTTCGTATTGTGTAATTTATTCTATTATATAATACAATATAAGCTGTTAAATGTATATTTTTATTATATCATGCTACGTAATTTGAATAGTTTTATTTATTTCACTTGGTGTCGCATGCCGGGTATCTAAAGTAGTGGGAGAATATGACAAGTTTTAATATCATTTTCAAGGAAAAGATATGACAAATAATATGTCACATTTAGCCTTACCATTTTTTAATCAAGCAATTAGAGAGACTATGCAATGATCACTATTGTTCTAAGCCCAACGAGCTCAACCAAAGAGCGCAACTCAACTACTAGCACAGGCCCTAACGACTTAAGCGCTTAGGGTATAAGCAAGAATAGAGGATTGTATAAGGTATTAATAGAATTATGTGTTAAGCCTAGTTTTCCCATATCCGGTTCTTTCTCTGTAATTTCATCCCTTTCTTCAATTGGATAATATATAGAAATATGTGTCGACTAGTTTGATTTATTCTACATTCTATTTCATATCTCATCACTTCATATTATTCTAAAGTAAAGTATGCGTGTAAATATCTGTTGATGACTTTAAAAAGCCAGGCAAAGTAGTACATATTACCTCCTAAACTAAAGTATGCATGCATCTAAATGTTTGTTTAGAAATATAGTTTTATAATTACTAAGTTGTTATATGGTTATACTTAGCATTACTAATAGGTTTATGCAATTTATACTTTGATGTTCATGTGGATGAGAAGGATTAATCTAGTCTCGGGATGAGATCGAAACACTTATTTTGCATAAACTTGTTTGTATAGATGTAACTCATTATATTTTCATGTAAAGGTCAAACTTAAATACCATGATCGTAAAATCCACCTATAAAGACCTTTCATCATTTGTTTCCTAGAAATTACGCTTAGTCGTGGATGGTTGATGCATAGGTTGTCGTTCCCTAAGATGCTCACAAACGCACAGATGGATCCGTTCACTCTCAATCATTCTAAGAAAATTAATTAATTTTGAGTAAAATGTACATACAACCTGGTATAGTACATAGTACATGAAATGATAGTACTTAGTTTGATTAGTTGGGTTTAAACCCATAAGTAGTCTTTTCTTAAAGAGTTGTTGGATCTTTTTTGTGTATAATTTAATTTCGGATCACTTCCTCAACATTCCATTACACATGTAAATACAAGTGTTTTGACTTGTGTGTATTTGTATAATAATCTATGTTTTCAACCCTTTGGGTGGCGTGCGTATACGATTAGTTAAGTTTTAACAAATCAATTTTATACAGTTGTAAGCAGCATGAATCATGATGCTTTATTCTTTCTGGCGTAATCTTAAGGGTGGTTGAATTTTATAATCTCAATTTGACCTATGAGTGGGATTAATCCCCAGGTAAAAGGAAATATTTCTGACAATCTCAGCTTGCAATTTATTTTCTCTGGCAATTCTGTACTAATTGGAAAAGAATTAATCCTTTTAGCTTTTTATGAAATGAAAATTACATATCATATTGTAAGGAAAAATAGGTTGAATGTTATGAATGTCGAAAAAACATTTATTCAGTTGGAAAAACTTAAGATTATTTAAAATCCAATAAACATAATCTTAATGCTAAAAGATTAGTGAGAAATCAAGAATCACATTAGTTACACTGCAATATGTTGCTATTGGTAACGTATTTAGGGTCAAGGTATTCAACTAAGTGAAAAAAAAATGAGAACGATGAGGACTTGTGATAAAAAAAATAATTAAAAAAAATCATAACTCAAAATTAAAAAATAAAATAAGTAAAAAAAACGCAAATGTTTCTCCCGTCTTCCTCGTTCTAAAAAAAACCCACGATGTTGAGGAAAAAATATCATTATATTTTCGTTCATCATTATGTTTTTTTGTTTATTTTCGTCATAATTTGTATTTTTTTTTTCTTGACTTTGTGTCTTTTTTTCTTGATATTGTGTTATATGACTTGATATTGTGTAATATTTTGCTCGGTATTGTTTATATTTTACGATCTATTATGTCTTTTTTATATATCATTGTGTTTTTTTGTTATTTTCATCATTGTATCTTTTCTCTCGACATTGGGTCTTTCTTCGGGGGGTGGGGGGTGTTTGAACTCAAAAGAAGGAGGAAACATATTAGTTTTTTAAATTTTTTTTGTTTTTTTATTTTAATTTTTTAATTTTTTATGTGATAACAAATCTTTTTTACATTTCCAATTTTTAACTCCATTTACATTTTAACTTTTCCCACGTTAATTTTTGAGATTATCTTTGTGTAAACATAACTAAATACTTGCAAACATCCATTGAAAATCACAAAGCAATAATTTATATTAATAATATCTGGAAAATAAAATGCGTCAATGTGAAATGTTTCTAGCATGAGCGTCTAGTTATTAACACAATTTAATTAAAGGCTATTTAAATTTCAGTCTGATAGTTTACGCTAATATCCTTAAGGGAAAATCTCATAAAATGGTAACCAACTTTCAAAAATGTTTTAATTAGGTCATTAACATATATTTTCCTCAAATCGGGTCAGTAAATCTTCAAATCAAGTCTTTTCGATTTTTTTGTGCGTCAAGAAAGAAATAGAGAATAAGATGTGGGGGTAAACATGTACAAATGCCCTTAATTATAAACCTTATTTCGCATATTTTTTTTACAACGAATTTTTTTTTTAATTGTTGTTGTCTGTAAAACTTGAACCCAAGATCTTCCTCTAAACCCAGGTGTTTAAAGTCTTTGACTTTGTCATTCATTTCTAAGACTAACTTAACTTTTCAGAATTAAAAATAACTAAACTACTCCAGACATAGTATCAGCATCAACTCATATGTTATGTTTTTGCATTGTACTAAGATAGAAACCCATAAGTTACAGAGATTGAATAACAAGATATTAGAGAGTTAGTAATGATAATTTAAGAATCATAAAACAATATGCTGAAATAATTATAATTGAAATTACGAATAAGTTAGAAATTAATATTTTAATACATATGCAGTTAGATAGGCTACATAGGTGACTGATATGCTGGAAGGTAGGACTTTATACTCTTGTTGCTAGCTAGGATTTGTGGGTGGTATGTAAACGGAGATGGCTATTTGGGGCAATGATTAGGACTTTAAACAATTGTTACTTTACTTTCAAAAAAGATGATGTTTTATATGCAGAAACTTTTTAAGGGCGGGGAGATGATTATGTAGGAGCATCAACACGGGGCTCCTTGGGTGGTCTCATGGATAGCGTTAAATAGTGGGGGACAGAGTGGGTTGAAGAACCAAAGAGAGAGTAGCACATGAAAGATGTGGTTTCCCTAGATCGGGTTTGGTTAGTGACGGTATGGAATCGAGTGGAGTTCGGATGAAGTCTTTTACTATTTTTTAGTTTTATTTATTACATTTTATTACCAAGTTCGGTTATCTTGTGTCCTTTCACAGTTACCGGTCTAATATTCATAACAGAAAAAAAATCAAGGTTTATGTTTTCGTTAAATTTATGTTGTTGAATAATATACCATTAATGACTATTGAACAACACATCCGGTAACAGGACGCTTTTGATTATAAACCAGTTTGTTCAACCATGTGTTTGATTGCCACCTTGTATGTGCTTCCGTTTGCATAAAAAAACAAAGTTATATTCAAAATAAATAAGTTTCTAGTATTGTAAACTATACAAGTGTCAATACGGTGCCGTACTTATTTTTATGGTTTTTCATTGATGTTAAAAACGAGTCGATATCTTTTAGCACATATCACAACATTATTTTTGGGTTTCCTCTTTCGACTTCTATATCGAGTGCCGATGCCATAACGAACTGAATCGACACAGACCGAATTTCCAATGCATCAAGCAGGGAAGTCTCACCTATCAATGTTATATCTAAAATCCATCATTTTATCCTGAATAAAAATGTCATCCTTTTAAGATTTAGGATTAATAATATACATTGATAATAAACTTTCAGTAGATTTTTCCTAAAAGTCAAGCTAAATTTTGTCATTTTGGTATACATTGATAATATTTAGGCTTTTCTTCACTCGACATCAAGAATTTTATGTATGTTGCATCTAAAGCCCCTAAATAATTCTAAAATTAAAAAGTACAAAAGATGAAAAGATGAAAAGAAAGTGTTATTATACAATCTAATCACCCTAATGCATGTATACTATAATAAGTATAAAGATTGGATAGTACCTTAGAACCATTTACACATATGATCTGTAGAATTCTCGCGAACAAGTTTGGGTTTCTTAAGCAAATGTGAATGCAATCTAATCATCGCATTGCAAACTCGAGAAACACATCTACTAATTGTATCTCCCGAACGATGAAAACATATCATGACCTGATTCTTAACATTATGAGCTATGATGTGAAGAAATATGGCTACTTGTTCATCAATGTCCATATTCCTATTTGATTTTAATCCTCCAAAAGTTTTAAGCATGTCACACAATTTGATAAAACATGCTCGATTCATCCTAATTTGAGATATAGACATAATGTCGCTCTCATAAACATACCTATACAATATGGAATATCAATCTAGTTTTGCTGAAAAAAGTGTTGAATATGTGGTTTATCTATTTTGTATTCGACTACCAACATGTAAAGTGAAAGCATAAGCAAAAAACTGTTGTAATAAGTTGATTCCACTATGCCAAAATCAATGTCGCGTTCCTTTGATTACGTTTGCGAGTTTGTAAACTAAGTCGAGCCATTTCCTATTTACACGTTACCAACACACAATGAGTAAATATTTGTTGAAACAATGATATTATGATAATTTATATCTAAAAAATTATATCAAAGTATTTCATCAGCACAAATCTGGTTGAAGCATTTCATCAAACAGTTGGTGTGCGATGGACATTTGTTTAAAATAGTTCAAAATTTCAAAAACTTTTGATAACCCTTTGAAAAGTATCCATGATTAACCTACACCCATGTTCAAAAATGAATAATAAGAATGACACTAGTCATAAAAGATGGTTTTTGAAATCAATTTTGATAGAAAATCATAACACTCAACAATGGCAGACCAATCTTAATAGCCAAAATTTGCTATTACAAAATCATATCTGAAATGGAAGAAATCAAACAAGAAACATAAATTAGACAAGTACTAAACAAGAATTTAAACATAAAACAGAAATTAAAGTATAAAACCAAGAAGACCAAACATGTGGTGGAGGAGAACGGTGATGGAGAAGAACAGCGGTGGAGGTAGATGAGCAAAACGGTGGAGCACGATGAAGGAGAGCGACGGTGGAGCACAGTGGTGAAGAAGGATAATGGCAGTAATTTGTGAAATGTGAAAGAACGGCTGCGGTTAGAGTTAATAAAACATTACTTATTTTTTCAAAACAATCATTTTAAAATAGGTGGAATTTTAAAATTGCATAAAATGTTGGATTTGATTACATTTAGGGGGTGTTTGGTACAGAGAATGGAAAAGGAGAGAAAATAGAAATGGAAATGGAATTGTAGAGAAAGAGAATTGGTATGGAGAATGAGAATCATTTCTCTTGTTTGGTACACGAGAAAATAAACAGAGAACTCTACCATACCTAACCCCACCTCCACCCAACCTGACACCACTCACCACCGCAGCCCCACCACCACAGCCCCACCACCACCAGCCCCACCACCACAGCCCCACCACCACAGCCCTTTCTTCAACCACAGCCCACCACCACCGGCTGCCGCCACCAAATCCCCTTCTTCAACCACAGTACACAAGAAATTAAAAAGATTCAAATTTTTGGAACATAAGATATAGAAAAAGGAGGCTCAGATCTGTCATCACTGCTTCTTTGGAGATTTTGTGGTGGTGGTTGTGGTGGCGATGATGATGATGATAATCAGAAGCCACCTGCGACCACCGCCGATTTCCACCACCACTGTCACCCACCTGCGACCACAATCACCCGACCATCTGAAAACCCTAACCTACCACGAACTACCACTTGAAACCCTAATCTCCGTTCACCCGTACCACCTGCAACCTACAACCGGTTACCATCTCTGTGTTCACCACTGCGAACGGCGGAGACGGGGTGGCGGTTGCAGACTTGGAGACGGGGTGGTGGCCGGAGACGAGGTGGTGGCCGGAGACGAGGTGGTGATATGCTATGAGGAGGCTGCTGAGAAATGGATTTCTCTTTGTTTTAAAGAGAAATGAAATTCTCTAGTTTTAGAGAAATAGAAAGAGAAATAGAAATGAAAAGTGGAAAACAAACAAAAGAAATATTTCTAATTCCATTTCTCCCCAATCAAATCCTTCTACCAAACACCCCCTTAGTTTATATTTCCATTCCTTTATTGCTAAAACGAATAGAGCAATTCATAAGATTTAAATTCCATTCTTTAGAATTCCGTGAACGAACAGGACCAAAAAGGATTCCCAACTGAAAATTGGAAAGTACCATCACTTATCTTGTAACATAAAATTTAATGAAGCCGACAGCCGAAGCAATACATACCTTTTAAAAGAAATGAAAGGGACCAGCTACCGATCTGAATGGCACTGAAAAAGAAGTCTGCTCTTTTAATATCCACCAACTATAAATACCACATAACCCATACCTCTCTTCCCACTCAAATCCAGTTTCTCTCATTTCTTTTTTGTAATAATTATTATTTATTTATTATTACAACTTTCACATAAAAAGTAAAAAGTGTATTGTTAATTTTCACATTCAAATTATTGAGTGATCAAGATTTGCTATGGCTACTAGTTATTATGGGCTAATGATTGGCTTGTTGATGGCCATCTTTCTGGCTTCCTTCGTCTTCGCAGATCCCGAATTGCTTCAAGATGTTTGTGTTGCAGATATCGCTTCAGGTACATCGTGTTCTTCAATATCTAGTAACCACAAACTATTAGAGCTGTATTATTAAGGTCTTCATTTGTGAGCTATAAAGAAAAAATAGAATAAAAAAAAAAAAAAACTTTATAGGTAGATGAATGAGGATTAGAGCTGTATTATTCAGGATTTAAAGATAAAGATTTTAAATGAATCAGGTGTAAAGATGAATGGATTTGCTTGCAAATCCAACATATCAGCAGAGGACTTCTTCTTCGCCGGATTAGCGAAGCCAGGGCTCACCAACAACACCTTTGGCGCAACTGTTACTTCAGCCTCGGTCCAACAAATCAACGGTTTAAACACCCTGGGCGTGTCCTTGGCCCGCATTGATTATGCACCAGGTGGTCTGAACCCACCACACACTCACCCAAGAGCTACTGAGATCGTTTTTGTGCTGGAAGGCGAATTGGATGTTGGATTCATCACCACGGGTAATAAGCTCTTCTCGAAGACCATCACGAAAGGTGAAATCTTTACATTTCCAAGAGGCTTAATTCACTTCCAGATAAACAATGGTAAAGTTCCTGCAGCCGTTATTGCTGGCTTCAACAGCCAGTCGCCTGGCACCCAAAGGGTAGCAAACGCGTTGTTCGCCTCGTCTCCAATGGTAAACGATGTTGTGTTGACTAAAGCATTCCAAGTTGGAAACAAAATGGTGGAGAAAATTAAGTCTAGACTTGCACCTAAGAAGTAAAATCCAAGTGTTCATTCATGGATTGTTTCGTTGTTTTTCTTTAATCTTTCTGTCTTTTTTTTTTTTCTAATAATGGTTTGTGAAACAACGATGTTATGGGTCCATATGTTTATGTGTTGCCAGTTTTCTGATCTATTAATAATTGTGATTTTTTGCCACTGTTAATGTTTCACTATATCATATATAATTCATGTATCAGGAATCGATTTGGTTTAAAAAAACGATTTGAAACATTTTCATTATCATCTTATTTTTGAGATTGAAAAGTCCAAATATAAGGCTTAAGAGTCAGATGGTCAACACACGCTTTTATTGTGATATCAACTCTATAAGGTGTATGATTATTCTCTTTCAAGGATTTCCGTACGACAATAAAAAGCACCCACAACGGTGGGAAACTTGCTCGTCCGTAGCTTGGCTTGAGCACAGTTAAAAGTGAGAGAGAGAAGAGCGTGGGAGTGAATTCCAAAATATCCCGATTTTAAAGATAAATTAATGGCAGAGCTGACGTCATCTGGATGAGCGTGTGAGCAGGAAAGTTACATATATAAAGAGAAGGAAGAGAGAAGAGGAGAGAGGATGGTGATGGTGGTGATGTGGCGCACTGTGATTTTTTCCACGCATTTGGGTGTTCTAAATTAAAATATGTTTTAATACTTTTTTCACGCTCAAAGTAATGATAAAATTAGTCGTGATCACGTCTTTTGTGTAACAAAAGTAGAGAAGAGGTTTAAGTAACGGGCGATAAAGGGTTGATAACTCTCATGACCGACTCACATATATTGATCGTTAGGAACGTGAAAAAAGAGTAAACATAAAGCTAGTCACATTCAAATACGGAGATTTTCCTTAAAGTTTGCATTATAAGGTATTTCAGAATTGTCATCAACTCATACAATTTATTTGTCTTATTATTTTTCTTAGTTATTGTATTTAATATCTAAATTGACACAGTTAATTTTAATAAATTATTACTTTTAAAACCATAAAAATATTTCTCATTTGTCATATTGATGGAAATTGCTAGAATTTTCCTGCCAAAGGGAGTTCAATGTAGAGATTTTTGCATTCAATAATACATCAATTTTATATCAAGGGTTAATTTTCATAGCTCATCCTTTTATTTCGCTTAAGGCTCGCGTGGCAATTGATATATTGCACTTCCCTCCTATGTCAGTTGGTATTATAGTTCTTTAAGATCTTGCTGGCAATTATCAGAGGTGCTCAACCAAGTTCTAGATCGATAAGTAAACTCGAACTAACGAATAACTCTCATTTATATTAATTAGAAAATATTACTCAAAAAACTTATTACAACTCTTAAATCCTAACTCGGTTTGACTCTAGATGAACCCTAACTTGGTTGCGTCTCACCTCTTGACAATCCATAACTTGGTTGCCGTATTTATAATGTTAACTAAACTTAGCTTACAAGAAACCCAATAACCCCTTTTTAATTCTTGGGTTAGGCCCTACACTCGGGCCAAACAACAATTAAGCCAACAATCACCCCCCACTTGTTGTATCCAACTCACCCGACTCACCCCCTAATTTCCTACTCGAAATTGGCGGGTCTTCAACTTCACCCTTGTCATTCTTTTCTTGATTCTCCCGAGACATTCTTGATCTCTTGTAATGTTCTTTGAGCACCACTTGGCTTGAAGTAACACTTGCTTCGTTTGATCATTGCACGTCTTCCCTTGGGCTTGAAGCTCTTTCTTGATCACGTGTTTAAGTTCTTGAACACTTGTCTTTGGACTTTGAATATTTGAACTTGGATCTTTGAATGGAATTTGACTCGTAACCGGCTTGTCTTTTTTTTAGTCCAATTCTTTGAAGACCCTGTCCTATAAAATTCTTCATTCTAATGATAGCTTGTTTATCAGGACTTCCTATCTTGAGGCTAATCTTTTACAATCGGTTCTTGGTCCTTGAAAATCTTCATCAAAAGCTTACCTGTATCATCTTTAATGGTAAGCAAATTATGTTTCATGTGAATCTCGCATCTACTTTCCGTTGCTTGACCAAGACTAATAATATTGCACTGTAGGCTCGGGATGTAGAATTAAAACTGACCTTTTCCCCTGAATATCAATATAAGTTCATCTCCGAACTTCACATTTCCCGTGACACATACATTTAATTCATAAAATATGATTTATTACCCGTCATGTGATTCGATACTCCGTTGTCGAGATACCAAACACTTTTATCCTTCGGTTCTATTTCAAAACGCTTTGGAATCACACCATCTTCATTCAGAAAAACCGTTTTCTGATCACCTTTTCTGATCATTCCAAACGGATGTCAAGAACTCCGGTTATGTTAAATTAAACGTTTAAGCGAGTCAGTACTGACCAGTATCCGAACAGCGAGCCGGAAGTCGGGTTTTGGTCAGTAGCCTTAATATTTCATTATGAGAATAAAATTTTTCTGGACCGAACATCAGTTCTGACCAGAAGCATGAGAAAACGAATAGTCAAACTCGTTGACTATTATGCTCTTAAACGGCTTTTGAACAAATTGACCATTCAGCACCCTTCAATCTCAAATATTGATTGAAGGTAATTGACTAGAGAATATGTATGAATGATTTTACAGTTCACAACTTACCCAGAAAGTGAATGATTCAACCAAAAAGTGGAGTCAAAGATCGTTGTAATAATGAAGGTCAACCTTCAAAGCTTGATTATTCGAGTATAATGGCTAAAGCGAAGAAGATGATGGAGGACAGAAGAGGGTGACGGCTAGGAATGCTTAATTAGGGTTTAGGTAAAGTTTGCGGCAGATAATCTAAGTGTTGTTTATATAGGATACACTAAAACGAACCAAATATGGTTATTTTACTTGTTTAAGAAACTGAATAAGCTTTTAATGACCAAATCAATATAATGAGTAGTAAAATTCATTCTTGGGCAAGGGGTAATGAACATAGACATGTACTTGGGCTATATTACTTTTCTTGGGGCTTAATTCACTCGATATACTCCAAAAATAATCGATTTTTATACCAAAAACCAACTAGGAAAGCTTAACAAACAAATAATCTGCACAGCTAAGCCATGGCGGCGCACGGCCACATGGGTGGCTTGACACTGCGCGGCGCCCCGGCACCAAGGGGAAACATTTTTTATTTTTGTCAATATTAGTCCTTGTATTTCTTAAAATGGTTAAATAATAGAATATTTTAGAGTTAAATTAAGGATTGAACCACTTTAAGAACATTAGGGGTATAAAATGTAAAATACAACTCTTAAATACTCATAAAAGCATGATAATATTATGATAAAGATCCGAATGATGTTCGCAAATCGATAAAACGAACACAAATACGAATATGGAAAACCCGAAATGTTACGGTATCCCCTATTTTTGGGAATTTCGTCCCGAAATTAGAGAATTAACTGTAGCGAACAGAAGAGGATATTTCTCTTTCATTTGATCTTCACATTCCCACGTAAACTCGGCTCCTTGCTTTGATTCCCAACGAACTTTAACCAACGGTATGTGACTACGTTTAGTGACTTTATCCTTGTAGTCCATGATCTCAACAGGTCTTTCAAAGAAATGCATGGTCTCAACAATACGAACTTCGTCGAGAGGTATTTGAAAATTACCCTTGGCAAGACACTTCTTCAAATTCTGCATGGACCACCGGATGAACATTTGAGAGTTCAGAAGGAAGTTTAAGCTTATAAGCCATGGGACCAACACGATCAAGGATTTCAAAAGGACCAACGAAACGAGGAGATAACTTTCCTTTCTTCTCAAATATAACTACTCCTTTCCATGGTGATACTTTCAAAAGAACACGATCACCAACATTGAATTCCAATGGTTTCCTTTGCTTATCCACATAACTCTTTTGATAACAACGAGCAGCAAGTAAATTCTGACAAATTTGAGCAATACGATAAGTCGTTTCTTGAACTAATTCAGGACCAGTAATTTGAGACTCTCCAACTTCGTTCCAACAAATCATAGAACGAAATTTGTGACCATAAAGTGAAAGGCCCCGATCCCGGTGCCCTACGTTGGATGTTGGATTTACTCATAAACACAGCTCTAAATATCAGAGTGAAATAAAACTTTCGCGGAATAACTCAAAACATCAATAAGTATGTTACAAAACAACACATCTTTTCTTAAACATAACATAAAAGTTTCATAATCTTTCTTCTCAAGATGCCAGCCTTCCAGTCCCTACCATGTGTCATCCTCAAGCTAGCTCCTTTAATCTATTTGCATGCGTGCATACTAAAAGTCAGCTGCGCTGACTGACTTCTAGTTAATTAACATACATTACATTCACTTACTTACTAATACGCGTGCGGAGATACGTATTAATATGTACCTGTTCATTTATCATTTAAACATACATACATAAATACATGCATGCATGCATACATACATACATACATTCGTTCATACTTCGTACTGTCTACATACCTTGGATATTATAAGGGTCCGGTCCCTACATACATCGGATATTATAAAGGTCCAGTCCCTACATACCTTAGATATTATAAGGGTCCAGTCCCTCCATACCTTGGATATTATAAGGGTCCAGTCCCTACATACCTCGATTATTATTAGGGCCCGGTGCCCTTTAACATACCATACAATCCTACTTTCGTTACATTTCCTTTCTACTTCCTTCAATCATAACTAATACAACAACTACGTGCATACGAGTTAATAAATCCATATCATTCACATTCATACGCAAACATATATCTAATGTGCACTTACCATTTAAGGTAAGTGTATTAATCTAACACATCGTAGTATGCACACAGCCCCAAAAATATAACACATAAAAGGGGCTAGAACTCACCTGGATGTTGTTCCTCTCAGCGTTAATTGTAACACTTCTCCTTAGTTACCCACGTCTATCTGTTTAATAATTTATAGTATTAATTAAATATTTCTAACCCTGTCATTCTTCTAGGTTAGTGAAGTTCCTAACGAATCGCATCGCATGGGAAAACAAATCGTATGGAAACCATTCTCATGAAAAAAATTCTCCTGGAAACCATTCGGTTTCTCATGGAAACCATTCTCATGGAAGCCATTCTCATGGAAACCATTCTAAAGCCATATTCCTCCAAGGTCCTTAATTAAGACCCGATTTTACCCTTTTTATGGGTTTTGAGTCATACCAACTTTGTATACCCGTCCTTGTAACGAACCGAAAGCTACTCGTTTTACCCAAACTGAACCAACTAACCCATTTACTAAGGGTCCTGCCAGGGACACCCCCACAACGCAGTAATATGCGGCGTATAGGGCTATACGCGGCGTATTAGTGGGTTTTTCTAGAAAAGCCCACCAAATTTGTCTTATTATGTTTTTTTGTCTGAATATCAGAGCTATACGCCGCCTCTGATATTTATTTAATTTATTATTTGTTATTATTATTGTTATTATTATTATTATTACTGTTATTATTATTCGACTCCCTGTTCAAATTCTGGTCAGTACCAGCTCGCTTAAACGTTTAATTTAACATAACCGGGGTTTTAAACATCTGTTTGGATCGATTACGACGGCATTAAGTTCGTTTTTACTTATATTAACATATCTCAAGGGTTTCAAGTTCTGATTATTATCTCGTTCGACGCATTAGTGGATGATTCGTTTATAATCGTAGTTTGTTTGTTATAATTATTAATCACTTGCCTTCCATCTAAGGTGAGTTTTGTCATTCCCCTATTTTACTAGGTTTTCTAAATGTTTTTGGGACATATGCATATTTCATAATATATATATATAATATATATATATATATTATGAAATATGCATATGTCTCAAAAACATTTAGAAAACCGAGTAAAATAGGGGAATGACAAAACTCACCTTAGATGGAAGGCAAGTGATAAAAATAGGGGAATGACAAAAATCAACCACCACCGTCGTCAGAAATCTTCATTTTCCACTGTTACGGTTTTGCTGATAAAAACCAGACTTCCCAACCTCTGATCGAAGTTCCATCCAATGGAAATCTTCATTTATATTCTATGAATACTCAGTTAAAATTTGAGACCGATCCGACAGTTAGATCTCCGGGAATCGTCGAATCTTTGTGGGTTGCTCTCTCAAAAACGGGAATTTGGTGAAGAAGGAGGTTGGAGGTGATGAGGATTATAAAATGAGATGGTGGCTATATTCATAGGAAGGGGGTAGGGTTTCATGTTTAACTTTTCATCTAATGACACTTAATCCCCTCATACTTTACATAATTGCACTTATACTATCCTAATTCATTTAAACTTGATTATTTTAAATACCTCATGAAACTTGGGATGCTACAAGTCTACCCACCTTATAAAAGGTTTCGTCCTAGAAACCTTCTTAGTCTTTATGAAGGAATACTTTCTGTATTCACATCCTTTTTTGAATAGTCTTAGCTTTCTGACTAACCGGTTTATCCTTTGTCTCACAATCATCGAGTGATGCTCATGAGTTTTAGCAGTCTTTGGTAGCTTGTCCATGAAGTCCTTGATGGTATACTTCCTTATCCTGACTTAGCAAGTCCGCGTCATTTCCTTAAGCATGCTTTTCTTGCTTTCCTTTCACATAGAAACACTACACTTACTATCACAACACTTGGCACTGAATGACCCTTCTGTCCAATCACATCCTTTAGCAATTATACTGATTTGCAATACGCTCAAAACATATTAATTCCATAAAAGGAAACCTTTTCAGATTCTCCTTAAGGATTTCCCCCTGAAATCCCCTTGTCTATTCCTTAAGATAGAATACCTCATGCAATCCTTGAGCACAATCGTGACATAACTTGGACGGTGAACTTCTTAAATCACCATTAAATCTCCTTCCATTTGTAGCTCATTACTAAGACATAGGGTTCATGAGTTATAGCTTTCCAAGGTAGCTTGATCATGAAGTCCATGTTGATGCATCTCCCGTTTCTTGACTAGTCAAGTCTCATCTTGTCATATGAATCCATTGTTGTCTTCCACTGCATATCAGGTTGCCTAGATATAAGATTAATATCTATCTAACCCAACTTCCTTTCCGAGCATTTCCTGACCTTTATATGGACATTTATAATACTATTATATCGTTACCCTTCTAGATAACTTCCTGCTCATGATCACATGATTATCAGTCACAACACTAATCATTCGTTTTAAGACTCAATTCATATAAACATAAGTCTAAACCATCTCTACGCCTTCCTTGCATGTCCTTCCGTCTTCAGTCCTTACTTATTGCATCCTTTTGATGTGTTACTACCGGTTCCACCTTCGTGACACTTGCGGTTGTCCTTATCCACATAATCAAGGTATCTTGTCCTCCCATAACGTTGCATACCATGAACTCATCTTTACTTGACTTATACTTAGAGGTTTTACCTTCATCAGTATCCGCCTTTATTTTAATCAATCTCTTTCCTTTAGAAACCTCGATGTAAGCCGATTATCTAGACTTATGAGCTTATCTAGGATCTGGCCCTGAAGATCTCCATGACGAGGAATCCTCGACGACCAAATCTAATTTTTCACATCTTAAGTATTATCTTCCATATCTTGCTACAATCTGAAATTCAATCCTTTTTCATCTAGCTTTCATCCTTTATAACCTCTAACTGCGCCTCGGGGATCTCACTCATGAAATCCGAAGTGCTAACTAATTTATAAGACATAATTGTCGTGATAACTTCTTCACCTTTATGGCTTACTACGTTAACGACCACATTGACCTCACTAGGATAATACTTGATTTCACAATCAAAATCCTTTATTAACCCTAACAATCTTCTTTGCCTCCTATTCAGTTCTTGCTGCTTGGAGAAGTATTTCAAACTCTTATGATTAGTATAGATGGTACACTTTGAAAACTTAACATACAGTTTCTCTTTCTTTATGTCTCACACTTTTCTCAAGTGACCACCATGGTCGGACTTATTCATTGAATAAATCAACATTATCGTCAGTGAGGTCAACGACAGATTTGTCCAACGTCGGATGACATGCCTTATTCATCATAACCATAAACGCTGCTAGAGCATTGGCCAATCTAAACGTCATCACACTTGTATGTCCATATCACGTCCGAAATGCTATCATAGGGATGCCTGCCTCTTTTACTTTAAACTGATGATCACCAAATCTGAGATCTGTTCGGAAGAACCAACTAGCATCTTTCAACAAATCAAACAGATCCTCAATCTATGGCCACGGATATCTATTCTTCACCATGAGCTTATCCACTTGCGGTTATCTATACGCATTCTCATTCTTCCGTCTTTCTTCTTCACGAACATCACCGGTGCACCCCACCGGGAAAACACTCGGTCTTATAAACCTTTATCGACGAATTCTCGAAGTTTGGACATTAACTCTTTCATCTCGGATGGCACTAGACGGTAAGGCACTTTCACGACGGGCTGTGCTACTGGTATTAGCTTAATATGAAATTCTACCTCTCCTTCCGGTGGTAACCCCGGAAGGTACTCTGGGAACACTTTTGGATAGTCACGAACTACAGGAACATCCTTCAATCCTTTTGTCTCGGCCGTAACTTTGACAATATACGTCAGGTAGGCACTGCACCCTCGCCTTATCAAACCCTCAGATTTTATCACCGAAATGATGTTAACCCCAAACTTTCTCTATCACCGTATACTGTCGCCGTACCACCATCCAAAGATTTTAATCTTACCAACTCATTCTTACAGACTATTTGAGCCTCAAACTCAGACAGCTTCCATTCCCAAACTATGTCGAACCCTCATAAGACCATAACATAAAGAGTAGCAGGGAAACCGCGTCCCTCTAGTTCTATCTAATAGTTTTTAACCGTTCACTAGATTTTAACTAAAGTATCGCTAGTGGTTTCTTCATAACAGTCTTACGTACACAACTACATTCTTCCTAGTGTTCTTCTTTCACACTCGCTACACCACGTAGCCTCATCCTTTCATGCCTTTTCAATTAGGATTCCTTGATAGTCACCAGTAATTCTCGATCATCTCTAATTTCTCAACATTCGCTTTATCACTCACGATCCCAACAAGTTCCCTCACAGAGTTAACTATTGCAGGTACACTACGTGTTTTAACTCATTTCATTTGACCTATCTCTGTTTCTTTCATGTTTCTTCCACTTGGATTCCTAATCTGGGTAGCCTTTAATGCTTCAATGAGCTTTGTTGGCATTGGAATGTGAAACAAGTGAGAAACTCCCTTAGTGTAGTTGACTACAAGCTCCAAGTGTGATCCTTCCTCATTACTTCCTTCGGTTGGAATCCTACTGCTTTCGTATTTCTTGTGGTCACACATTTCTTTAAAAAGGTGTCAAATTGGTACGTGTCCTATCACAGCATCTGGTACGATGTCCTCGTGCTCGTCTCTTTGCAACATTCGTCCTATTTTTTCTCTAATGACAGTGGCCAAGTGTAATTAACTCTTTTCATTACTCCACAAGTCCTGCATACTTCCCTTTATGATTTCACTTGTGCTAGTTTCTACTACTCAATCATGCAAACATACAAATAACCTACATTCTTATCCCTAGCAATTAATCTAGCATACACACCTTAATCTCTAGCAATTGAGGTAACATACACACATTCTTATCTAGCAATTTAAGCTAGCATTTATACTCTATTCTACTTTCATTTAACATGCATATATTAAATCTTTACGTGAACTCAATCATATACTTTACGGTTCTTGAGCTTGCTTGAGTGACACATGGCTTTCTTGAACTGGCATCTTTTTTCTTTTCTTCTTTAAGTCCCATTCTCTGTTTGAGTCTAAGCAGATAGGATGCTTATTTCTCTCGAACTTATGCTCTCATACCAACATGAAAGGCCCCGGTCCCGGTGCCCTACATTGGATGTTGGATTTACTCATAAGCACAGTTCTAAATATCAGAGTGAAATAAAACTTTCGCAGAATAACTCAAAAAATCAATAAATATGTTACAGAACAACACATCTTGTTTTAAACATAACATAAAAGTTTCATAATCTTTCTTCTCAAGATCCCAGCCTTCCAATCCCTACCATGTGTCATCCTCAAGCCAGATCCTTTGATCTATTTACCTACCATGTGAGTTCTAGTTAATTAACATACATTACATTCACTTAGTTACTAATACGCGTCCGGAGATATGTATTAATACTTACCTGTTCATCTATCATTTAAACATGCATACATACTGTAACATTCGTTACTTTTCAAACCCGAAAACCCAACCCATTTCAAATTTCGGTTTTGTTTATAAATATATATTATTATTATTTACGCTTCATGACATTCTCGATGATTCATGTTTATCGTTCGTTCGTTTTATATAGCATTTTGTTCAATTTACGAAACCCTAAAGAATTAAAGTCGTTGTTTAATCAATTTCCACACTTTACGGGATTAATACGAAAATATCTAAATTATATAATTCCTATTTAAATATATTGTAAATTCCAAAGGTTTAAATATGAATTTTTAACTTAACTTTCTGATTTTAAACATATTAAAACTTGAGGGTCCTTAGGTGAAAGTTCCTTTAAATTATATTAATTTAATTAATAATCCCAACCCTCCAGTCCTCCCCCCTTCATCGTTTTTCCGGTGAGGTAGTTTCCGGTGACCGTAAGTTTTTCGGCAAGCTTAAAAACCCGTTAAACGCGTATTAAAATTCAATTAAACTGTGTAATGGCCTTATACTATAATGGGGAAACATTAATCATCGTAATAACGAGTTTTAACACCATAATATGTGCATTTTAATTCCGATACCTGCCGGATAATTAGCCAAATTACAATAATGATCATAAACGCATATACGTTTCAATTAGTGCTATAAAATGGACCCTAGCAATCATCTAAACTCGCTCACAACTTCAAATCATCATAATACACACTCCATATCACTAAATTAATCCACCAAGTTCATTTTTACGACGAGTAGCGGCTCACCATAAATCAAGAACACTTAGAGGTAAATTTTATATGGTTTTGCATAGTCATTAGCCGTACATTAAAAGCCTAACTTTAATTTCTTCATACATGGATCGGATTTAATGAATTCGCAATCAAGGGTTTGTTAATGAAGGAGATGAACATTAGCTATAGTTTATAAATTTCTGTTTCTGTCTCCTTATCAAATATTTACTCTGGTCTAGTGGTTAAGCGTTATTGTTGTTGTTAATCACAAGACTCGGGTTTGAACTTGGGTAAATGCAGTTATTATTATTTTTTTAACCATTTATTTATTGTATAAAAAATCAAATAAATTATCTAAAAATCAACATAAAGCAAATAAAAATTATTTTTAAGCCAAATAAGTTTTATAAATTAATTATAAAATATATTTTACCATTTTCCCCATCTAAAAACCGAACTCTCATTATCATTAACCCGGTAATCTAATTTAGTTCGTTAATTTTTTTATCGTTAAAACCTTAACTCTTTTGTTGCAATCCGCTAATCTTTAATTAGCCTTTTAATTTGTTAAAAACCGTTAAGTTAGTTATATAATATGTGAACTTTAATCCGTGAGCTCTATAATTCGTAAATCTCAACTCGTTAACTTTAAATCCGTTCGTTAATTTTAATTCAATAACTTAGTCACATCCGTCGAGATAAAAATTTTCCAATTAAAATCCGTACATTTTATTATCGTATCCTTCATATTAAAAATAATATAAACCTCATTATAATAGTTATTAATATAATATGCACATAACCTTAAAACCGCTAAAAATCCGTTAAAAACTTAAAATTATATTTAATGCTTTGAGATATTATAAAATACATATTAAAATAGTGCAACATATTTAAAATCAAAGTTAATTAAATCCCGGTAGCTAGTCTTGATTTCCTTTGCATTTTCATTTATAGTTTGGGACAATTGACCGCTTCGGTTTCGTTATCATGCTTTCAGTTTTTATTGCAATTTTATCTTCGATTTCGAGGTGAGTTCTTCATAACCCCATTTTAACGTTTTATAATATTTTGGGGGTAGCACGTCAAAAGTTTTTCTTCCGTTAGTTATGTGCTTATTTACAAACCGATTCACTTATATTGTACATGTTAATATTATTCGTGCATATTGTTTATGATTATACGTGAACTTGCTTGCAACCTGTTTATTGTTTTATTGGTGGAAGTTACGCAAACGCAAACGCATACACATAGTGGGAGGGTCCGACGGGACGTACCCACGCCTTCTAACATTACGACCTCGGTTGCTTACGTAAGTTGGTTCTCATTTCCCCGACTTCAACGGCTTCAGCTAAATGAATGGGAGGACGACACTATTTGATTTCATTTACTTTACGCTTGAATACTTATTGCATGACGATTTTTGAATCGCGAGTTATATATATATGTATACGGAAAAACTTATGAAAACTCACCAACATGTGCTGTTGACAAAATATATTATTTTCAACGTGTTGCAGATTGATATGATGAAGTGCCAGGATAAGAAAACTAGATATGATGAAGTGCTTGAATATTTGTTTCATTTAGAATTAATGTTATTTGTCTTATTATCAGACTAGCTTATGAGTGATCTGTACCTTGCACCCGGGCGTATTCCGCTTAAAGCCGGGGTGTTACAGATTGGTATCAGAGCCGTAACTATAAGATAGGTTGTTAGACGTATCGGTCTAGTATAGTTATAGTTTATTTTAGGGTCCAAACTGTATGTATACTCTATGTGCTATGTGCCCGCACTTATATTAAAAGTTCATTCGTATGCTTTCATTTATATTTATAATATCATATAGCGTCGCCTTCACACATATACACACACAAACTCCAATGCTTATGCCCAAAACGAAAATTTTCAAATCATTTTCAATCGATTTTATTTCGGTTTTCCGATATTTCTTCTTCATAAAGATGGTTCATGTGGCGGATATGTAGTAACTGTAAGGGGGACGTGCATACAAATCCAATCAGACGCGGACCCGGTTGCTCACCTGGAGAGTTCGGAAATGACATGGAACTTATTAAGCCAAAGCATACCACACCAAACGCCATATAAATCACAACTTTATGCTTTCAAACGTGACCATGTTCTCTTTGTGAAAAGAATATGGTTACACTCCGAAGGATGTCACACAATTGATGGTGGTTCAGGCGACGTGTGACTCCAACCCTTAATGTTTTACAATGTATTTTAACTAAAAGTCTGACAAGTCGTGGTGATACACGAATAACCAGCTTTTTGTTCGAGTTGATTACGCATTTTTGACTTATGTGTTATAATCAAAAGTTTATCAAGTCGTGGTGATACACGAATGCCCAACTTTTGGTTCGATTTGATTACACATTTTTATTTTTATTGGAACATACAAATTATGATGATTCATACAATGTGTGATTCCAAAGACTCAATTGTTTATATTGCGGTTTTAAAAGTCATTGGGTTTTGTGAATTGTTGAATTTCAATTCGTTTTCTTTATTTATATATTCATATACTGTTTTGAAAATCCGAAAAGTCATGGTGATACATGAATAGTCGATTTTCTATTCTTTTTCTTTATCTGTAAATACTCATTATTTCGTATGTTTTGAGTTGAAAGCACGAAAATTCGTGGTGATACATGAATTGTCGATTTTCAATTCTTTTTTTATATATACAATTTAATTATTCTTATGGTTTAAATTAAAAAGTCAAAAAGTTTGGTTGTACATAAACACTCGATTTTCAATTCGATTTCATTACTTATATTGGGTTTGTACTAATTCCATGTTTTTATTTCAAAATTTGATATATCTTTAATTCAAAAACTTTACGAGATTATTATTATTGAAATGCGAAAACTTATGCGGACTCATGATGTAAGGCCCCGAACCCCGGGAACCCCACAGTTGGTAATCATTCAGAACACTTAAGAAAATAATTAAACTTGAAAACGGTTTCTTCCATTAAAACAAACATCTCAGAGTATAATTTAGCGGAAAACATAAATAATAAAATAAGTTCCAAAACCCGGGAATTTTGCCCAAAATCAACATAGTTATCTTTAAATAAAAACTTTTAAAAACAAATGCTTAATAGTAAAACTTCAGTTCCCGTATGCCCTTCACCGTCCAAGTAGCTTCGTGCACGTCCAAGCGATAAGGCATCGTCTTCCTAACCTGAAACTCACACTAACATGCACACAAAGTCAGCTTGAGCTGAGTGAGTTCAAGTTTTAAGTAAATAACATCAGTAGTAATAGTTAAGATAGTCAAACCAAAAGTTTTAAAAAGTAAAAGGGTACATCCATCAAATCCTCATTATCGAGAACTAAACATCCTCATACATACATATACAAAATGTATATGTAAACATCCTTTCAATTACATCTCTATATATATCACAGTATATATATATATATATATATATATATATATATATATATATATATATATATATATAACATCCACGTATAACATCAGGGTTGAGCAAACATACAACCCAAACACGTAACATCAGTGCATGCAAACACAAAGTAGGCATACACAACATCAGTAGTCGAAACGACTACAACATCGCCAGATATAGGCCAAGCAATGATGTATATACATATATATATATTTAACATCCCAAGGCCTACCATATGCTAGCAAGCCTATATAAATCATCTAAAACATTTAATCCAGTAGGAAAACACTTAGGTGTGCATGCTAGCCCAAAAGTTAAAAGAGTTAAAAGGGGCATCATGAACTCACCTGAAATCAAACGAACACCTGCAACGAGCTAGGAATTTCCTAAGTGCACGATCACAAGCAAGGGCCTGTAAATTATACACAACAGGTTACTACACTAGACCGTAAGAACACTCTTGCCTAATGGGCCGTTCAAGCCCAACACTTTGGCCCAAGGCCCAACAACTTGGCCCAAGGCCCAAGGACAATCAAATCGGGTCGAATGCGTGTGTAATAAACCTTAAAACCATTAATTAACGAATCAGCCCCGAATGGGCCAAATTGCATTTTAAATATTTTCATTCATAAAGATTATGTCACCCGAGTTGATAGGGTTGACGGTTCGTTTTTACAACTCTTACTTTAACGTTTAAACGAAAATTCGCGCACCGCAGACTCGATTAACGAAGCACTAACCACAACAGCCCCGAGCATCAAAAAAATAATTTTTCCACAGCCCTTAAACCTCCCTAGGGCTGTACAAACTGATTCGGTCAGTCACCCAATCAATTAACACATTAAACTCAACAATTTGCAATTTTACACCCGATAAACCCTAGTTTTTGAACTAAAATCGATTGACCGACCTAAACACCTCCAATGACCACGAAATTTTAATATGATGTAAATGCCACACATGGGGATCTTTCTACACCGGAAACTCTAATTTTTATCCACGGGAAGTGGGTCAATTACACCTTGGCCGAAAATCTGTCCAACGAAAAGTTTCGTCAAAATTGAGCATCAAAACGATTAGGGGTGAACAAAAAGAGTGTTGGGGTTTGTAGTACATACCTTGAACTACTTCTAGGAGCTTGGAATCGATCAAAAAGTCAAAGCACGGAAGGGAGGGGGTGGCTGGAAGGGGCCGATCGCAGCAGCAGCTGTGGTTAGGGTTTAGGTTTTTTGTTTAATGTTTTATCATAAAAACATTTTCATTCTAGCCCCCGGAATTTAATAATAATGCAACTTGGAAGAAATGATAAGCGATTAGACGTACCGGGATGACGTAAAGGCCTCCGAGAAACGTTGGATAAATCCCGAGAATTATACATACTCTACAAGCTTTAATTCTTGAAACCGGAATTAACGGGCGTCACACATGAGGATTTCAATTTCGATTTCAAATTTTTCATGCGATTGTACTTCTTTATTTATCTTCATATTTATAAATGGATTTCGATTTTAGGAATCTCTCATGTGACATTTCTTTTGATTTTGACATGAAATTCATATTTACGTTTCGTGTCATGTGAATTCTTCACGCTTTGTTGAATGTCTTCACGTTCTCCTCGACGTCGCCCTCGAAACATAACCCGAAAAATGACAAACCCGATCATCAGGCAATTGACCGTCGCAATTCCCACCATGACAAACCAAGATTCGTTACTAATCACAACAATACATTCAAACCTCAAAGTTATGCCTAAGTCAATCCAAGCCAAACATAACTCTTGGATGCTTAAACCTAACCCAGCAAAGATATTTACACGAGAAATTATCCTTATGTGTAATTTCAAACCTACTATTATTGTAGAAACTCGAGCACACATGTAAGACCCTGGAAAAAAAAACTAACTTGTTTCCGCTATGCAATAACTTACCATGTGTTCCTTGTCGTCTTAAAATTTATTTGTTTTCGGTATTAATGTTTAATCTTTTCAAATTCATCAACCACGCTTAAATTTTTAAATAACTAAATTTCCCACGTTTATTTCTCTTATAAACACCTTTTACGTAAAATTTCAAATCCCGATTATTTTAAATAGTCAATTAACAAATATTATTCATATATTCACAAATTATTTCGTTATACGAAGTATAATGAAGTTATTTTTATCTAAATAAAATTCATTTTAAAGGGATTATTACCAATATTACTATAATAATTATTATTAGTATTATTAACAATACTATTATTACTATGATTAATATTATTGCCGTTTTTACTATTATTATTCTTATTAATATTACTATTGATATTCTTATTAATATTATTGTTATTCTAAAGAGATCTTTAAAATGAAATAAATCAAGATCTTTCTATTTAAACAAGTTGTTTTATTTGACGATCCTCCCTAAAGTTTTCATAGGGCGCCGCCCAACAAAAAGAGAAAATTTCTACATTAAAATTTTTACAAAGTTTTCTAAGCTTTAGCACTAGCTAAGGATATTTTTCTTATATGCAAATTATTATTATTATAACTTTTCTTTGAGTTATAAAAACACCACGTCTTTACAATCGATTTTTCACAAACTTGAACGAATCCCAACAATCATTTCTTTCCCTAATTTTTCAACGCCAATTTCTTTCTTCTTGTAACGCCCGAAAATTTCGTCAATCGGCTCGATCATTTATAAAATTCTGTTTAAAAGGCGGGGTTTCATCTTTCTAATTTAGAGCCTTGTAATACATTTTAAAAGTCCGTCTATCCATCATTTTGCTCAAGACATCGCCTCTTATAACTTAAAGTGTTAGATTGGTATGTAGCACCCGACATTTTTGTTTATCTGCATGAGACATTTGTAGAGTTGTATTATATTTGAGAGTTGATCCGACATTCTTCGGGGGCCTCCTTGTCGTTTTTGTAAGTTAAACTATTTAAACTTTCATCCAAGTATCGCATTTTACAAGTTAAAGGGGCCTAGGTGTAACATTTTTATAACTTAAACCCTAATTCCTTTTTCCTTCCCCCTAGTCCGATCGTCAGATAGAGCAGCCACAACACCGTCGTTTTTCTTCTTTTCCAGCCAATTCCAAGGACCCAAACTCTAATTCAAGGTTTGTATTATGTCAATTCAAGTTATTTTAACCATTAAACCCTTTATTGAACCCTATAGATGTCATAAACATGTTAGGGTTTGAGTTTTGATTAAAACAGTTTCTGACAGATTCGTAATTGTTTATTGTTTGGTCAGTAACTTGATGAAAATTGATTGTTTTTGATCGATTCTTGATTCCATAATATTCTACTTTGAGTCTAGCTTCCAGAAAAGTATAATTTGTAATTTTTGGACGAGATTTGAATGGATTTTATGATTTTATAAAAACGTGTGTCAAAGCTGATGCGGGGTGAAGGAATTCTGGTATGTCTTCCCAACATCATAACTCTTTTTTGACAAGTCCAAATTGGTTGATTCCACTTCTGAAAGTTTACATTTTTAGTTAAGAGTACAACCCAATTGGAATCATTTAATTTGGTTTGATAATGATTTCTAAAAAAATGAAACACTTTTGCTGCGCACTGAAATAACTGCACGTACCTTTCTGTGTTTGAGAAATTTTTATAATATTTGTGTGAATTGGAAAAATATAATAAAAATATTTTTATAAACCTAAGACATTTATACAACTTTGATAAAAATTTCATAATTTATTTCTATGAGTTTCCTATGTAATAAAATGCATCTTTGCATGCTAAAATCTGCTCCTTATACATGTTATTGATAAATTCATTCGATTTAGGCTTAACCAGTGGCTGCCCAAATGTGTACTCTTCGGGGCTGTTTAAAGTTTGTTTTTTTTGCTCCGTAATCTTCCTAGGTATGTCATATTTATTATACTTTAGAATCGGGAGCAATGAAGCTCGTTTGGTTAGTCACTTGTCGATAGATTGAAAACTAGGATTTCGGTTGTCTAGTTTGTTGATTGTTGCGTTTAGCGCGTTGTTATACGGGCTATGACAAACTAATTTTTATGTTAATGGGGCTGAATTGGTTGTCGGTTGCTCAAACGGGTCGGTACAACGCAAATTCGCGTTTAATTGGTAGTTCATGCGTTGTACAAGCAAATTGTCGACCCATTCAACTCGTGTATTGTCGTGTGGACTTGTTGGCTGTAATTATACTAAATTTGGTCCACACGGGGCTGAGTTGGTTGCTAAGTGCATAAAAAACTCGTTAACGCGCGTATTCGATACAATTAACAACTTTCGGGTGTAGTTTGGAAATCCTTTGTCCCCGGAATTAACTAAGGGTCGTTTTGGTAAATGCATGGCTTTGGGGGATGATGTAATTGAATTTGGTAAGGTCGAGGATTTAGGTCAATCAAATCATGTTAGAACGCCTTGTAGGATAAACGAGTCGGTATGCCCTTTTTACTTTTTACATTTTGGGCTAGCATACACACTTACTTGTTTTACCCGTTAAACTGTTAAGTGACTGCTTATAGGTTTACTTGAAGTAATTGTATTTTGGATACATCATACATATTATCTATGACCCATACTTATGGCAATATAATAGTTCGTCGTGATTAAGCTATAGTGCATACATTTATATGTATATCTATTGATGTGTGTACTTGATGAACTTACGTGTAAGCGTGCCTTTGGGTGTGTGTTTTTGTATAGATTGTGGCTGGGTCCAATATGTTACACGAGTTACGACTTGTGGTGAGAGGCTCGTGTTGCATATCCTTGATTTGGACGGGTCAAATATATTACTCGAATCCTTGACTTCGTGACTTGTGATCCATGGTAGAGAGGCCTATCTCTTGTTAAACCCGCAAGCGGGTCTAATATATTACTCGAGTTACGACTCGTGGTGAGAGGCCTGTATTGTGTGGATTTTCTGTATTAGGGTCCAATATGTTACTCGAGTTACAACTCGTGGTGAGAGGCCCATATTACTTACTATTTTCTGCTACCGGTTCCATTATATTACTAGAGATACGACTTGTGGTGAGAGGCCCGTATTGTGTGGATTTTCTGTATTAGGGTCCAGTATATTACTCGAGTTACGACTTGTGGTGAGAGGCCCGTATTAGTTACTATTTTCTGCTACCGGGTCCAATATATTACTTGAGTTATGACTCGTGGTGAGAGGCCCGTATTGTGTGGATTTCCTGTATTAGGGTCCAATATATTACTCGAGGTACAACTCGTGGTGAGAGGCCCGTATTACTTACTATTTTCTGCTACCGGATCTAATATATTATTCGAGTTACGACTCGTGGTGGCGAGGCCCGTGTTAGCATAAATATTTTAAAGGAAAAAAATTTATTTATTTAATTATGATTTTCAAGGTGTTTGTACTTTTGATATCTAAACTGAATTATGAACATTGATTATATAAAACTTGAACTCACTCAGCTTAAGCTGACTTTATGTATATGTTAGCTTGAGTTGCAGGTTAGGGACTCGAGGTTACTGCTTGGACGTGTTGGGGACTACTCGGACGGTTGAAGGCGTTCCTAGTAAGAGATTTTGAAATAAAACAGACATTTTGTTTACATTGGATTTTTAGGCACTTGTACCCGGGTTGGGATTTTGGATACTCAACCTCTACCGCTACTTATTGTTTGGAACCTTTTCCCAGGTTTTGGGCATTTTTAATACTCATGAATTTCCGCTGTTAATTTACTCATAAATGGTTTTAAATAAAACGAATTATTTATGGTTTTAAATTTTTGAGAAATTTTGGATTTGATACCAGCTGTAGGATTTCCGGGAATCGGGGTCTTACAGTTCTTTAGATATATTGTTATATATATTATTTGTATATTATTGAAATAATTTTATGTATTGATTTCTTTCGAATATTGTTTACGAAGTTAATATCAAATTTGGTTATTCATTAATTAGGGAACTATTTTCATGTATAGTGCATTTTGAATTGGTTTACTTTGTTATTTAAATCTCGTGGTCTATAATTGATTTCCCATAAACATAGTTATTTAGTGGAAATTGGGACCATGTACATTTTGAATTTTTTATTATTTTTGCACGAATTGTTGTGATTAATTGTTTGGTTCTCTTTCGCGCAATGTTTCATCAAATTACTTTATCATTTTTGTTTCATCAAATTGAGACCAATTTCATACTTTGATTTTGAAGTTTAAATTAACTATGTCTTCTTGATTTTAATGTTTTATCAATTTGAGACGAATGTTTCACTTTCATCTCGAAGTTTCAATTATTTATTTTGTGATTCTTAAATCTCAATGTGGCATTTATTCACATTGATATTTTATTGAAAATTTTCAAGAAATTAATCTACTTTATCATTTTATTCAAGTTTCGTTTATCTTCTTCTCGAACCCAATGCTTTACCGACTTATGTGTTTATGTTTCGTTGGCTCAACGCCACATTTGCTCACTCTCAACCTCATTATTTCATTTTCATGACTTCAATTGTTTTCATTAGTTATTCTAATTACTTCATACTACTCAAGAGTGTCGCTCATTTCGTTATATGTTTTGATAACGTCGTTTATATCATTTAAAACTTCAACGATTTCATTTGGTTATTTTGATTGATATGCGAAAATATATATAACTAATAAAACGATTCGCAACTAAGCTTTAAAAACCAAACAACCTAACCTAGTTCACACAATCAGCAAGTGTACCGGTCGCGTGTAGCAAAGAGAAAGGAAGTCCGGGTATTGAACTCAAGGAAACTAGAGGTGGCTCGGATACTAAACCCTAACTAAGTCCAGCCTTAAAACAATATTTAATTAATTATTATTAATTTTGTATTTTGTTTTAATTAATTTAAACTAATTTAACTAACTTACTTAACTTAACTGAGCTAACGGGAAAACTTAACGACACTAACGGCATAGTGGAGATCTCAAATATGATGAAGAGGAACCACCTAGGTAAGGGATCTTAACGACTATCAACGACACTCGGGTGACAACGAACAAATGAAACCGGGTTCTAAAGATGACCTAACTAGACAATAATAAGGGAAAATAGGTCCCCACGGTCGGTTTTACTAAAAACCCCTAAAACATCTAGAAAGAAGAACAAAGCACAGTTGATTTTCTAAGTACCCTATTAATTTATTACTTGGTCCGTATAAAAATCACAAACTCCTATAAGGCTCATAATCCTAACAAACCTAGGGAATAAGGGGTAATTCAATATTAAAGATTAAACAACTCGGCATACAAATTAACCTAATCAATGGCTAGAAAACCGATCGAGGTCTCGTAACGGCTAACTAAATCGACAAAGCCAAAGAGATAAACCGACTCCTAATGTCTTGGTCCGACTAATAGAAAGTGAACCACTGAGATGAACAACTCTAACCAATCAAACCCTATGGTGACGTCTACCATAAACGACCAAGAACACCAAGTAATCAGTCTAGCATGCAATCCTTAACAAAACACGAAACTAATTCATGTAAAGATAAAATCACACGGGGACTAATTAATAAATTATTGACAAACTCAATAGCAATCATAGAACAAAATCAAAATAATATGAACTTGACAATAGAAAATAAATCATATGTTCGTTAGTCAACCCAAAACAATCGTCAAAACGTCAATAAACCAAACCTAGGTAGTTCAAATAGTTTAGCTACTCATAATAATAAAACAAGAAATAAACTCAAAAGCTAATTCGCAAAAAGAATTCATATTGAAACTAATGAATCACACCGAAACGTGATAGAATACTTGACTGTGTCTGACTTGCTTCCTCTCGTACGAACTCCACCCAAATAGTCCCCCAAAAAGTCTGCTGCCTTGACCTCCAAATATCTTGTTTTTCTCCTGTGTTTCACGAAAATAATAATAATAAAGTAGTCAGTGGCGGCTCCTAGAACCCCCTCATGAAAGAAAATATATTAATCAATATATATGTGATTCCTTCCTTTCTTTTGATGTAGGGTTTCAACAAAAAGTTTTGTGGCTAACCAACATTACAAACATATTATTATTATTATTATTATTATTATTATTATTATTATTTTAGTATTATTATTAAATACGTTAACTTTATGTGTTATTTTATTTTATTTTTTTCAAATACTTTATATAATTATAATAATTAGTATAATATATCATATGCTCGACTCGTCATTCGTCCGTCTCAAGTTTAGTAAAAGTGCTCCATTTTAGCTCATATTCTCTAGAAACCATTTAACTCACATACGAACCAAATATTAATAATATTCAATAAAAACTTGGCTCAAAAACACTTAAAAGTATAAGGAATATTTATATAATAATATGTATAAATGAGACCACATCAAATATTCCCACACTTAAATCTTTTTCGTCCTTGAAATAGCTATTTGCGTTGGAATCAGAGTCGGAAAACTAGTTTTCAAAACATTTAGGTTACTTTAATTAATAATAGATAAACGCAAAAACCGCAATTGCTGATATTGTTGTCCACTTAAACCCATCCACCAACCTATCAAGCCCCCCCATCATATTTAATGATTAAGTTTAAGTGATACAATAAACCTATGGGTCTCACACCTAACGAGTTATAGATCTGCTTACCCCCATCTTAAACATAATCAAGATAATTAAAAACTGGGTTGAAGCAGACTGGTTCAACCTATCACCGTAAGCTAAAAACCCTTTAATGGTAAGGAGAAAATGCACTTAGGTGGAATTTAGATGGACGAAAGGTCAAGTGAGGTCGTACGAGCAATACCTAATCCTAAAACTATAGTAGCAGATTTCGGCCAGCATTGTTTCACCCGAGCTGCAACCCAGTATATGACGGTCCCAGGCCTCCACCCTTAGTATTTCCTAAAAAAATATTTATTGACTAGGAACCTTCGAGCCCCAATAGTGTATCCTCAGAGCCACCATTCCCTTGGTAACACGTAAGCTTTTGGCCCCGTCTAGTATGTGCCTTTTGGCCTCTTTTTCTAATTTGGATTTTTTTTCGTTTTTTTTTTGTGAATGCTTCTTTGGCATTTACATAACTTTCTCATTCACTTTACTTACAAAATAATTGCACATCTTTGACGTTCGTGCAACAAAACATTTTGCTCTTAGGCATATTTTACCTAAATATATAACTATTTTTCTAAGCTCGTATAAAATTTAGACATGGCGGGGCGCCACCACTCATTATTTACTTTCGTAAAACAAAGTGGCGTGCTAAATTTTAAGTGCATGTAATTCTCACTACCTCAAGGTATGAAGTTACGGTAGTACTCGCTATGCCTTATCGAATTTTCAGCTTTACTATCCCCCCTCAAGATGAGAACCCACAAGATTTATGACTATTAGGTATATTAATAATAATCAGGGGAAACCTTTCTAAGCCAATCTCCAAATTAAGTGCGCTTTCTATCTTTTATTTTCTCATATATATTAGTAGTTTTAAAAACCAATCTCCAATTTTTCTATCATTTTCCATTATGTTGCAAAACATTTAATTCAAGGGACATTTTTTTTTATTTTTTTTCTTTATTTATATTTTTTTAAACCTTTTTTTACTACCTAAAAACATCAGTTTCCCATCCCCACACTTAAATTTCACATTGTACTCAATGTGAGAAGGGAAAACGACAAAAATAAAGCAGAAATAAAATAATATAAAACAAAAAATAAAGAAAATGGAATAGACTCCCCTGATAAATATTTCAGTGATCGTGTGCCATGAGTCATGTTCCGTGCCCTCCAATTCGAACGCAGTCAGCAAACTATTTCTAAATAACATACTCTCCCACGAACGAAAGCGGAAATTTTGAAGCAAGTGGCATCCCCACACTTGTTTAATATCATAGCTCAGCAACCATCTCATAAGAAACTTTGGAACAACCGGGTTTCCTCCCGGGAAACGCTAAGTTTACAGAAGAGTCTTCAGCCGGACTCACTCCTTAAACCTCAATCAGGAGGCTTCTCCTTTATCCTCTTCCAATCAATGCTCCTCAACACTTTCCTCTTACAATTGGTCGGGAATAAACCGACTACAGAGCTCTCATGGACCTAAACATATGAATTAAACACGGCCCACCAACTCTTAAATTTCCCAGGACCGAAATGTATGATACGCATGTAGCTCAAGACACGGTCAACCCTACATAGTGATTCGATGAAGGTAGGCGGGTATGACGAATTTCTACGCACAATTCGATCCCCGAGCCTTGGTATCCTTTCTCTTCTAGCCAATTTTTCAAACCTCGACACGTCCTGAATGGAGATTGAGTACGGTTCGTGTTTTGGTTTATCATATTTGATGTGTAATGCCGTACGAACCGAGTCACTTAGATCCTCATGGATCTCCTTGCAAGGCTCCATCTCGATTCCCACACTTGGCTCGTTATACAACAAATCTTCAAGACGCTTTAAATCACCAAGTGGGTCAAACTCACCTTCATCCATAGCATTAAAATCCATCAACTCTTCATCAAACTCACCCCTAAACTCGTCCTCCCAAGAGATAGCACATTCCTCAATCTGAATTTCTGTCTCAACATTTTTAATCAATAAAAGGCTCACTAAGTTGTGACTGACTCATTAAGCTTAGCCGAATTCCATCTAAAGCTTGTTGATTCGGAAATGGGGTATTTGGATTAGAGTAATGGATGATACGTAACCAATCGAATATTATCTCATCTGGATCTGGTATTTGCTCAACGAATACACTGGATGATTTATCATAACCAAGAAGATTCCCCTTTAAATCATATATCAAACGGAATTGAGGTTTCATGCGGTTTTTTTCTATGTGATCCATAATCCTTTGTATTTCCAGCTACCACATGGTGTAACCTCTTTGTTCCTTATGGGACTGTTCTTCCAATCCGATCCCATAGTAACACTCCATGAAGATCACTGCTAAGATAAACTTAAACAGAAGAGGATCACCGACACCAGATAGTAGTAAAATAAATTAAATAAGAATCATATGAAACTAAAATTAAATTAATACTAATCAACACTAAATATAAACACAAAAATACAATAGGCAAGTCCCCAACTCGCATCGTTCTCCAATCGCCTCAAATCGTGTCCCCAGCAACGGCGCCAAAAACTTGATGTGCGAAAATATATATAACTAATAAAACGATTCGCAACTAAGCTTTAAAAACCAAACAACCTAACCTAGTTAACACAATTGGCAAGTGTGCCGGTCGCGTGTAGCAAAGAGAAAGGAAGTCTGGGTATCGAACTCAAGGACACTAGAGGTGGCTCGGATACTAAACCCTAACTAAGTCCTGCGCTAAAACAATATTTAATTAATTATTATTATTATTATTTTGTTTAAATTAATTTAAACTAATTTAACTAACTTACTTAACTTAACGGAGCTTACGGGAAAACTTAACGACACTAATGGCACTAACGGAGCTCTCGAATATGATGAAGAGGAACCACCTAGGTAATGGATCTTAACGACTATCAACGACACTCGAGTGACAACAAACAAATGAAACCGGGTTCTAAAGATGATCTAACTAGACATCAATAAGGGAAAATAGGTCCCCACGGTCAGTTTTACTAAAAACCCCTAAAACGTCTAGAAAGAAGAACAAAGCACAGTTGATTTTCTAAGCATCCTAATGATTTATTACTTGGTCCGTATCAAAATCACAAACTCCTATAAGGCTCATAATCCTAACAAACCTAGGGAATAAGAGGTAATTCAATATTAAAGATTAAATAACTCGACTTACAAATTAACCTAATCAACGGCTAGAAAACCGATCGAGGTCTCGTAACGGCTAACTAAATCGTCTAAACCAAAGAGATAAACTGACTCCTAATGTCTTGGTCCGACTAAAAGGAGATGAACCACAGAGATGAACAACTCTAACCAATCAAACCCTATGGTGACGTCTACCATAAACGACCAAGTACACCAAGTAATCAGTCTAGCATGCAATCCTAAACAAAACACGAAACTAATTCATTTAAAGATAAAATCACACGGGGTCTAATTAATAAAATATTGACAAACTCAATAGCAATCTTAGAAAAAAATCAAAATAATATGAAACTTGACAATAAAAAAATTAAATCATATGTTCGTTAGTCAACCCAAAACAATCGTCAAAACGTCAATAAACCAAACCTAGGTAGTTCAAATAGTTTAGCTACTCATAATAATAAAACAAGAAATAAACTCAAAAGCTAATTCGCAAAAAGAATTCATATTGAAACTAATGAATCACACCGAAACGTGATAGAATACTTGACTATGTCTGACTTGCTTCCTCTTGTACGAACTCCACCCAAACAGTTCCCCAAAAAGTCTACTGCCTTGACCTCCAAATTATCTTGTTTTTCTCTTCTGTGTTTCACGAAAATAATAATAATAAAGTAGTCAGTGGCGGCTCCTAGCACCCTCCTCATGAAAGAAAATATATATGCGATTCCTTCCTTTCTTTTGATGTAGGGTTTTACCAAAAAGTTTAGTGGCTAAACGACATTACAAACATATTATTATTATTATTATTAAATGCGTTAACTGTATGTGTTATTTTCCTTTTTTTTTTCTTTTTAAATACTTTATATAATTATAATAATTAGCATAATATATCATATGCTCGAATCGTTTTTCGTCGGTCTCAAGTTTAGTAAAAGTGCTCCATTTTAGCTCATATTCTCTAGAAACCATTTAACTCACATACAAACCAAATATTAATAATATTCAAAAAAAACTTGGCTCAAAAGCACTTAAAAGTATTAGGAATATTTATATAATAATATGTATAAATGAGACCACTTATTGACCTAAAATTTTTCGTTTGTCCTTGACCCCAAGGGTTTGTTTATTCATTTTGAAAATTTTAATTCGTATAGGTTATTATCTTTGATGTAAAATTATTCACATAAAAGTTTGTTATACTTATTGTGTATATCTTAAAATGGGATGGATTATGTGGACCATCCGACGATAAGGGTAATTATGAGTCGACACGTAATTATCTAAGTCCTCGCATAGAATAGATGATAAGTACGTCGTGTGCAATAACTCGAAACCTGCAATGATTTTGAAAGACGGGACAAATGCAGTATGATAAGGGCATGGTGGATACGCTATTGGTACATCGATGTTATTGTTCTATTTAATTATGTATGTGTAAAATTATTAAAACATTTTAACAACTGTTTGTATTAGTTGTTTTCTTTTAAAATTTTATTTTTATTTTAATTTCGGTTTGAAATTTTTAAAAGTTGTGAATCCTGTAACATTCGTTACCTTTCAAATCCGAAAACCCAACCCATTTCGAATTTTTGGTTTTGTTTAAAAATATATATTATTATTATTTACGCTTCATGACATTCTCGATGATTCATGTTTATCTTTCGTTCATTTTTTTAGCATTTTGTTCAATTAACGAAACCCTGAAGAATTAAAGTCGTTGTTTATTCAATTTCCACACTTTACGGGATTAATACGAAAATATCTAAATTATATAATGTTATTTGTCTTATTATCAGACTAGTTGTGTACTTGCAAAGTTATGGAATATAATAAATATATTGTCACTATTAATAGTGTTACGAGCTTATGAGTGATCTGTACGTTGCACCCGGGTGTATTCCGCTTAAAGCCGGGGTGTTACACATACATACATACATACAAACATACATACATACATACATAAATACATACATACATTCATGTATACGTTTATACATTTGTTCATACTTCATATTGTCTACATACCTCGGATATTATAAGGGTCCGGTCCCTACATACCTCGGATATTATAAAGGTCCGGTCTCTACATACCTTGGATATTGTAAAGGTCCGGTCCCTACAAACCTTGGATATTATAAGGGTCTAGTCCCTCCATACCTTGGATATTATAAGGGTCCAGTCCCTACATACCTAGGTTATTAATAGGGCTCGGTGCCCTCTAACATACCATACAATCCTACATTCGTTACATTTCCTTTCTACTTCCTTCAATCATAACTAATATAACAACTACGTGCATACTAGTTAATAAATCCATATCATTCACATTCATACACAAACATATATCTAATATACACTTACCATTTAATGTAATTATTTTATAATATAGGGGCTTTAATGTAAATATACGCCAAGTTACATTCGTTACTCCATAACGAATGTAACACATTCGTATTAATTGTAAGATAATTCGTTAACCCTGTTTGATGAATGAGATGACGATTGTGGGCTATTCACTATGACTTAATGTATTAATGAATGAAGATGTTCATTCGTATGATTTAAAGTAACAAATGACTCAATCGTTAAGGTTATCTTAACGAATGAGGTCATCCCCTATATATAGCCAGTAAGATATTCGTTTAAAGCAACAGTTCATTATTATCCTTCTCAAGTGTCGTTACTCTGCCTGATTGTGCTCTCAATACACACAGTACACATAGTTAAAGTAATTTAGCCTAATCGTATACATAATCAATGAATGAATCGATGTCATCATAAGATCTAGATCCGTACAGGCTATTTCAAGTGGTATCGGAGCTCATTTGATCTGATTTTCTACCTATTCGTTTTCTAAATGTATTAATTCGTCAATCATTGAATCAATTGGAGTATGAATTGACATGAATTGATTTTGTTTACGTTTCGGATAAACAGAGTGTTCGTTTAATTGTAATTGAATTGAAACTAGATTTGCTTGTAAGATAATTGAGTTTGGATATGGATATCTGAGGTCAGATTGAGGTGAATTGGTTAAGTGATTGATTTAATTGTTAGTTAATTGAAGTTTGAATAGGATATTCATGGCGGTTGGTTATTTGGACAATTGAGGTCCGGATTGAAGTGGTCTTGATTACAGACTGACTTAGTGATGTTCGGATTAGTGTTATGGAACGTTTGATATAAGTTTCATTGATTCCGGACAAATTTGGATTAAGTTTGAATGTTTGAATGTTTGAAGATATGAGTTCGGATTCGTTACTGGATAAATACTGATTCGTTACTCTACAACTGATCATTTTCCAACCCTATTCGCTATTCATTTGTCATTTTCATTCGCTTAACCACATTCGTTATTCAGTCATCTTTCGTGAAACATATTCGCTAAATCTCATTCGTTATTGATTCGTCAAGATGGTTGAAGATTGATTCGTTAATCTAACTGATCATTCGTTCAGTTCATATTCGTTAAACCTTATATTCGTCAATACGCATTTGTTAACCCCATTCGCTATACATTCACCAGTCACATTTGCTAAACCTCATATCCGCACTTCACATTCGTTATTCACAATCATTACAATTCACATTCGCTTGAATCTTTAACGAATATCTCTCATTCGTTACTCTTTTTACCTCACATTCGTTATTGTTTTGATTCATTTGAACAGTAAACATAACTTTTAAACTTTGACAAGTTTGGTCCCTTAACTTTTCAAAATTGTTATCTCATGGCTTCTCAAAATGCTTCGAACTATGCATTAGCATCCCAGAATGTTTTAATGCAACAAACACTGACAATGGACAACGAGATTGGTAGTCATAACAAATGTCCTAAACTTCTGAAGCTATTAGATTTTGCTTGGTGGGAACCGAGGTTTCCTGCTCATTTGGGGTCAGTACATCCAAGCAGTGTACGGTTTCTCGATGATGTTTATGCAGCACCTCTGGTAGGTAGTGACAATCTGGGTTGGACTCCAAAGGAATTTAAGCACTATGAAGCACAAGAATTGAAAGATTTTGAAAGTGAGACAAAAGCTTATTCGACTCTCACAATGGCTTTGCTCGTACAAATCTTTCACCAGTATAGCACTATTAAGATTTGTGCATCTCTATTCACAACTCTGAAGAGAAGAAGCTTGGGAAATACGCACGAGAGTAAGAAGACTCTTGTAAAATTTTAGTTTAGAAATTTTATTTTAATGAAGAATGAAACTGTAGAGGAGATAATTAATTGGTTTAGTCATCTTGTTGTGGAAATGTCAAGTGTGAATCTTGAGCCGACTGAAGCCAATAAAATTGATACTTTGAAGAACGCATTGCCCCCATCATATTCTACTTTCCTTTTTATGTTAAAAGAGAATGGTTTCTTTCGTAATACAGAGCTCACTGCCGTGCAATTTATTAACAAGACAGAGGAAAGAGAATTTGATTTGAAGTGTCAGAACTCATTGAAGGATAATCAAAATCAGAATCCTTCTCTTTATAGTGGTGCTTTGCTGGCAAATAACTCATCAAGCTCAGTTCCAATCACAACATTTTTTCCCTCAAGCACAAGAAGAGTCAGCTAATGTAAATGGTTCGTCTAATGTATGCTTCATGGAAACTGGTTCAAATTCTGGATCAAATGCAAATGCTTCAATTTTGTTGCCTAAAGTAAATCTTAAAGAAGCTGAGCAGCAATTTGCGTTTGTGTGTGCATTAATGACTTCATATGAACAACTGGTTGGTAGCAAAATTGCAACAAGTGAGTTGACCGATGAAGACTATGACCAGATTGATCCCGATGACCTTGAACTGATGGATCTCAAGTGGAAGATGGCAATGATTGTCAGAAAGGTTAAGAGGTTTATGCAAAGAACGGGAAAAGACCTTCCTACCCTTAAAAAGCGAGTTGGGTTTGATAAACTGAAAGTCAAGTGTTCTAATTGACTCCTGTTAGTCTAGTGGTTAATTAAGTCAGATTCGTTATTGTTATAACGAATGATAGTCAGATTCGTTAACTTGTTAACGAATGACTATATGATTCGTTAAAGTAGCGAATGGGAGATTCCTACTAATAACGAATAAGAATAACGAATCTGAATTGATTCGTTAAAGGATTAATAATAAAATTCGTTAGTTTAACGTATGAGTATGATTCGCTATTATAAAGAATGAAAGACATTTCACGTATAACGAATGTCTCATTCGTTCAAACCATGATAACGAATGAGATGGACTTTCGAATATTTTACTAATATTTTGTTATGTTTTTAACAGTAATGGCAGACGAGAACATTCAAAACCCTGTTCCTGAGCAAAATCCCGAGGCTAACCCTGAATAACAGCCTCAAGCTCAAGATCAAGCCGAACCTGAGCAAGCTCCATTGTTACTATCATGGAAGAAGAGCCATAACATCTGTGCGTTTCTAGATCCGAACTTTGAAGATTCACCGATCTTCGGGAGCATGATCAATTTCTTGACACATTCCAGGATATACAAGGCCATATCTACTTATGCAGTTGTTTATTAGAGTATTATACAGGCTTTTTGGGATACCGCTAGATTTAAGGAGACTGAGAATCAGATAGAGGCGGTAATTCAGGATAAACTAGTAGTGATCGATGTTGGGGTTATTCGAGATTCATTGGGTTTTCGTGATACAGTGGATGATTGATGCGAGTTTGATCGGAGTTTGATTTGTGGGTTGTTTGAACGGCTAAGGTATAATGGTGATTTGGGAAAGTCTATGTACAACAAAGCACACTTATGTGAACAATACAAGTATTTGCTTCACGTATTGATACATTGTCTCGGTGGACGTAAAGGTGGTTTCGATGACTGTCGATGCTACAATCTGCGTTTGTTGGCTTAGTGTTGAATAAACCATTCAATTTCTCTGAATTGGTTTATTATCACTTAAAGGAAAATCACACGAGCCGTTACAAGTTTCTTATGTACCCGAGATTTCTGCAGGTGATAATCAATGATTTACAGCCTGACTTGATTAAAGATCAAGATGATGTATTGAAGCTTGACAGGATGAATGCAGAAACGATGAGGCGTTTACGATCTTACCGAGGTCAAAGTCTTGATGACTGACCGAGATATAAGCGATTAATTGGTCACCTGGAAAACATTGATTATGTTGCACCACCTAATGATCATTGGGCTCATCATGATTCAGACTCTAAGCGTAAAGGTGGTAATGGTGGAAATGACGGTGATGGTGGTGATGGTGGTCCGGGACCACAAGCTGAGTTAACTTATGAACAGAAACGTAAGCGTAAACGAAAAGAACCGATGGTAGATAAGGGGGAGAAACCAAAGAAGCAACGTGTCAGACGGAGCTCTGGTATTGAGATACCAAGTCAACCGTTTGAGCGATCTACTCCACCTGCATCTGTACTGGTATCTGTATCTATTTCAGCTACTGTTCCTACTTCTCATGTACCACAGAATATTCCTAGATCTCCAACTCCTGTTGTTACTAGATCTCCTACTCATGTTCGATGCCTATTTCTCCAGTACCTCCATCTATGAAATTGACGACTACTTCAGAGTTTGTTGCATATGAACTAGATTCAAAAAATTAAACCATTGGGCATTAGGAGATAACTCATAAAAGATGGTGAAGGAGGTGTAGATTAGCAACCGAGCGGTAGTTCTACACCGTCGGCAGGTAATCAGGTTGAGACTAGTAGTCGTGGTGGATCTGAGGGTAATAAGTTATAGATTGTGCCTTACAAGGACTATTCTCAGGCTAAACCGATCGATGTGATTCCTGAGAATAGAATTATTTTTGTTCGTATGGTTGGGCTTGTAAGGAGTATTGTAAACGCGGATGAGATTGAAGAATGCGAGTTTGTAGATCATTCGTTGACTAAAGAGCAAATAGCCTTGCTTCTGGATCTGAATGAATATGAGGTTGAGGAATTGGGAAAGAGTGTGAATGTGGATATGGAATTTGAAGAAAGTACGAATACAGGCATTCCACGCGGGAATGTGCCTGATTATGATGAAGTGGAGGTAGAGGATGTTACTGCTGAGGAGTACCCTGAGTTTTACACTGATAACAACGACTCAGGTATTCCATTTTTCACGACAGAGCATTTTTAATCAGTAGAACGTCGGTTGCGAAAAGAAAGGAAAAGGTGGAATAAAGCTGCAAAGACAAGTCATCTATCAACAAAAGAAAAGAAGCACAAACGTGCTTTGGATGGTATGTTTGAGCATGATGTGAAGAGAATGAACAAGATAATCGAGACCTTTCGTTATCACGAACAGGAGGAAGTCAAATTGGTGAAGACTCGATCATCTGCATACCAGATGAAAAAGTACAAGCTGGCAAAATATGTGAAAGGTGATTTGGTCGCATGGAAGTTTGATTCTGAGCTTAAGGTATATATCATGAAGTGGGAGCATGGTATTTATTATTTTAAGCTCCCACACGATATTTTATCTATGCCAAGGTGGGATGTAAGAACACTAGCCAACAGACCGTTCGTGAATCGAGGAAACAATGTCTGGGCTGAGTGGTTCTATGCTCATTTATTACATGAAACTCGTTATGGTTTCAAGTTCTTCAAGCCGCAAGTGCTGACCCATAAGTATATAGATGAGATTGATCAACACACTGGCTGGAGGAAGATGATCTTACGAGTAAAACCGCCAAAGACGATGAAGAGGGCACCGATGAAGACATTCCCTCAGAGTCTGTTCACATCATTCAACTACTGGTATTATGATAATCGAACGAGTGAAGCGGTTATTGTTTTGGGCACTGGATCAAATACTAGTGTCATACGTGTGATTGACCCGATGTGGCTTGTTAACTTATCGGAGTCTGACAACGATGCTTTATTTACTAGTTAGATCAGATTCGCTAACGTAAATGACTATGAGCTTGCTATGCAATTTCAGAAGGTTGTTCGTGTCTGTTATGCATACAAGATTCATAGCTGCGTGGATTGGAAGACGAAGATGTTCCAACAATAAAAAATAAAGAGCTCGAGATGAGGGGGAGTTTGTTGATACATGTTTTGTACGTCTCGGTCTTTATTAGTTTATTAATATAATTATTTTATAATATAGGGGCTTTGATGTAAATATATGCCATTCGCTCTATTGTAAGTTACATTCGTTATTCCGTAACGAATGTAACACATTCGTATTAATTGTAAGCTCATTCGTTAACCCTGTTTAACGAATGAGATGACGAATGAGGGCTATTCGCTATGACTTAATGTATTAACAAATGAAGATGTTCATTCATATTATTTAAAGTAACGAATGACTCATTCGTTAAGGTTACCTTAACGAATGAGGTCTTCCCCTATATATAGCCTGTAAGATATTCGTTTAAAGCAACAGTTCATTATTATCCTTCTCAAGTGTCGTTACTCTTCCCAATTTTGCTCTCAATACACACAGTACACACAGTTAAAGTAATCTAGCCTAATCGTATACATCAACGAATGAATCGATGTCATCATAAGACCTAGATCCATACAGGCTCTTTCAAAATGCGTGCCAATTGATCCACAGAATAGGACTCCTTGATGGAAATGAAATGAGCGGATTTTGTCAAATGATCGATGATTACCCAAATACTATCATGTTGCTTTTGGGTAGAAGGAAGCTTAGTAATAAAGTCCATAGCAATATCTTCCCATTTCCATACGGGAACGGGAGGTTGTTCGAGCAAGCCAAAAGGTCGATGATGCTCGGCTTTGACTTTCGAACATATGAAACATTTTGAAACATAGAGAGCAATGTGCTTCTGCATTCCGGTCCAACGAAAGATGGAACAAAGATCGATGTACATTTTATCCTCACTAGGATGAATAAATATCATGATTTGTGAGCTTCATCCATAATAAATGTACGAAGATTATCACGATCGGGAATTCACAAACGATTAAGAAAATATAGCAAACCATTGGGCTTAGTTTCCAATTGAGATTCCGCACCACACAACATCTCGTCATACATATTGCCTTCGGTGACGGATTTGTGTTGGGCGTTAAGAATACGCTCTTCGAGATCATTTTGAACAAGAACACAAGTAAGTAGAACGGATTTAACTTGTCTCTTACGACTGAGAGCATCGGCCATGACATTCGCTTTACCAGGATGGTAGCGAATTTCTCAATCATAGTCGCTAAGCAACTCTGCCCAATGACGTTGTCTCATGTTGAGTTCCTTTTGATCAAAGATGTGTTGGAGACTTTTATGTTCGGTAAACACTAAACATTTGGTACCATAGAGATAGTGCCTCCAAATTTACAAGGCGAATACAACAGCACCAAGCTAGAGATCATGTGTCGTATATATCTTTTCGTGAACCTTGGGTTGTGTCGAAGCATACACGATAACTTTACCTCGTTGCATGAGAACACAACCGAGGCCTTGGTTAGAAGCGTCATAGAAAACGATGAAATCTTCACTACCTTCGGGAAGAGCAAGAATAGGAGCAAGCATGTCCTCAAGGGTTTGAAAAGCTTCTTGTTGTTTTGACCCCCACTCGTAAGGTTTACCCTTGTGTGTTAGAGCGGTAAGGGGCAATGCAATCTTCGAGAAATTACGAATAAAACGACGGTAATATCCAGCCAAACCAAGAAAAGCACGAACTACGGTGGGAGAAGTCGGTGGTTTCCAATTCTTGACGGTTTCAATCTTCGCGGGATCGACATGGATACCTTTTTCTTTAAGCCAAAACTGACACTTAGGAAACTTGGCATACAATTGTTCCTTCCGTAGGAGGTCAAGGATAGCATATAGATGCTCTTTGTGATCATCTTCAGATTTGGAGTAGATCAAAATGGCATCGATGAAAACAATTACGAAGTTGTCCAAGTAAGGTTTACACACACGGCTCATAGGATCCATGAAAACTGTGGGTGCATTGGTTTGCCCAAAAGGCATAACACAAAATTTGTAATGCCTATATCGAGTACGGTATGCAGTGTCGGGAATGTCATCTTCATTAACGCGAAGTTGATGATAACCCAAATGGAGATCGATCTTCGAGAAGCATGCGGCTCCTTGAAGTTGATCGAAAAGATCATCGATACGAGGGAGCGGGTAACGATTCTTAACGGTGAGTTTGTTGAATTCACGATAGTCGATAGACATGTGAAACGAACCATCCTTCTTCACAAACAAAACAGGTGCGCCCCAATGAGAAGAACTTGGGTGAATAAAACCCTTATCCAAGAGTTCATGCAATTGACTCGAAAGCTCTTGCATTTCGGACGGTGCAAGACGATAGGGTTCTTTGGCAACGAGATTCACTCCAGGTATGAGGCCAATTCGAAACTCGACTTGACGAATAGGAGGAAGTCCAACAACGTCATCAGGAAAGACATCTGGAAAATCATGCACAATCAGGATATCTTGAATCTTCTTCTTATCTTTCTCCTTTTCCACCACAAGTGCTAGGAAAGCAACGTACTTCTTACATAAATAACATTGAGCTTGAAAACACGACATGAGATTAAGCTTAGAATCAGGTTTACTACCGAAAACTCTAAGAATATGTCCATCTTTGAGAGGTATACGAAGAAATTTCTCAAAACAAATGACCTCGACATGATTAAGGGCTAGCCAATCCATCCCAACTATAACATCAAAACTACCCATTTGCATCGGAATAAGATCGTTACGGAACTTGATCTTATTAAGAGTTAAGACACAATCTCGAATAACCGAATCAATAGTAATAGAATTCCCATTCGTTATTTCTACTGTAAAAGGCTTAGACAACCTTTCCCAAGGCTTATCAACAATATACGCAAAATCCAAAGAGATAAAACTCTTATCGGCCCCAGTATCAAACAACACCGAAGCAGAATGATTGTTAATAGAGAACGTATCATTCACCACAATGCTAGAACTCTGAGCTTGATTCACATTCATCATGAAGGCAAGACCATTCGAACCTTGAGGGGCTTGAGCAACTTGGTTGGTTGGAGGGGCTTGGATAGCAGGGGCTTGAACAGTTGCATGAGTAGCAGCCATGAGTTGAGGAACTTGTAGGGCATAAGTGTGAGGTGCAAAAATTTGTGGGATCGGGGGTTGGTAAGTTTGAACTTGGTAAGCTTGGTTAGTGTAGTAACGTGCAGGCATAACTTGGGCATGATGAGCTTAATATGGTGGAGGCATAACTTGGGCTTGATGGGCTTGGGCTAGTAGAGGGCACATATTCCGAAGATGACTAGGATCTCCAGAATTGTAGCAAGTACGGGTATTAGGAACTTAGGTTTGAGCATGAGGAGTGGTAGCATGTCTAGGAGTAGGCAGAGTAGACAGTTGTGGAACGGCTTATGCATTAGGCGATACACGACAATCGTTGGCAAGATGACCGTAACGATTGCATCGAGTGCAAAGACGCCACGGGGATGAAGCCGGATGATGGTGGTTACATATGGAGCACAATGGGTGGGGTCCAGTATAAGCCCGCTTGTTTGAAGCATGTTGGTGTAACGCCCGTTAATTTCAGATAAGTCATTTAAAGCATGTAAAGTATGTACATCTCTCGGGATTTATCCGACTTTCCTCGGAGGCTTTACGTCATCCCGGTACGTTAAAATTATGTAACTTTCCCCCAAGTTGCTACACACTTTATACTTGAGGGGCTAGAATGAAACTTCTTATTTTGTATCATAAAAGAATGAAAAACCCTAACTCATAACCCTAGGTGCAGCCGATCGCAGCTAAGAACCCCCCCCCCCTGCTCGTTTTTCTTCTGCCCCGCCATGTTTCCGCCGTGAAAACTTCAATTCAAGGTCGGTTTTATGATACCCCATGTCTTTTACACCTTAATTGATCATATTAACGAGTTTATTGGTCGTTAAGATTGAGTTTTGATGATAACAGCTTGCTGACAGATTAGTATACGTTTATTGTAGGGTCTGTAACGCGATGTTAATCCACTGTTTTTGATCGATTCTTGATTCCATGATGTTCTACTTTGAGTCTAGTTTCCAGAAAGGTATAATACGTAATTTTTGGACAAGATTTGAATGGTTTTTATGAATTTATAAAATCGAGTGTCAAAGCTGATGCGAGATGACGGATTCTGGTCTGTCTTCCCGATGTCATAACCTTTTTTCGACAGGTCCAAATTGATTGGTTCCACTTCTGGAAGTTAGTATTTTGAGTTAGGAACCAAACCCAATTGGAATCGTTTAATTTGGTTTGTTAATGAATTTTATAAAAATAAAACCATTTTGTTGCGCGCTGATATAGCTGCACATACCTTTCTGTGTTGGAGGAATTTTTATGATTTTTGTGTCCAATATAAAAATATAATAAAAATATTTTTATAAACCTAAGACATTTATTAAAGTCTGGTAAAAATTTAATAATTTATTTCAAAGGTTATCCTATGTAATTAAATGCATCTTCGCATGCTAAAATCTACACGTTTTACTCGTTATTGATCGATAAGTTCGTTTTAGGCTTAACCGTTGGATGTTCAATTGTGTTTTTGTCGGGGCTGTTTGAAGTGAGTTTTTGAACCACAATCTTCCTAGGTATGTCCCGTATATCATACTCAAAGATCATGTTCTTAGGTGTTCGTTAAGTTGATCAACTAGTTGTAGTTTGATTGTTATGTTCGGTTGTCTAGAATTGTTGAGTTTGATGCGTTTATCGGTTGGATGACCAACCGAATCAGTTTGCATGGCCCTAGGAGAGTCTAAGGGCTGTGGGAAAATTATTTTTTTGATGCTCGGGGTTGTTGTGGTGAGTGCTTCGTCAATCGAGTCGGCGATGCGCGAATTTTCGTTTAAACGTTAAAGTAAGAGTTGTAAAAAGGAACCGTCAACCCTATCAACTCGGGTGACATAATCATGATGAATGAAAAGATTTAAAATGGAATTTGGTCCATTCGAGGCTAAGTCGTTTAACAAATGGTTTTAAGGTTTATTACCCGTGCATTCGACCCGATTTGATTATCCTTGGGCCTTGGGCCAAGTTGTTGGGCCTTGGGCCAAGTATTGGGCCTTGGGCCAAGTTGTTGGGCCTTGGGCCAAAGTATTGGGCCTTGGGCCAAGTTGTTGGGCCCTGGGCCAAGCATTGGGTCTTGGGCCAAGTTGTTGGGCCTTGGGCTAGAGTATTGGGCCTTGAGCGAACGTTGTTGGGCCTTGGGCCAAGTTGTTGGGCTTTGGGCCAAAGTGTTGGGCCTTGGGCCAAGTGTTGGGCCTTGCGCCAAGTTGTTGGGCCTTGGGCCAAAGTGTTGGGCTGGTACGGCCCTTTAGGCTAGAGTGTTCCTACTGTCTAGTTTAGTATCGCGTTATGTATAATTTACAGGCCCTAGCTTGTGATTTTGCCCTTAGGAACTTCCTAGCTCGTTGCAAGTATTCGATCGATCTCAGGTGAGTTCATGATGCCCTTTTTACTCATTTTACTTTTGGGCTAGCATGCGCACCTAAATGTTTTCTTACTTGATGAAATGTTTTTAAAATGATTTTATATAGGCTTGCTAGTATATGGTAAGCCTTGGGATGTTAAATATATATATGTGTATATACATTATTTCTTGGCCTCTATTTGGCGATGTTGTAGTCGTTTCGACTACTGATGTTGTGTATGCCTACTTCGTGTTTGCATGCACTGATGTTACGTGTTTGGGTTGTACGTTTGCTCGACCCTGATGTTATACGTGGATGTTATATATATATATATATATATATATATATATATATATATATATATATATATACTGTTTGTATATAGGGATGTTATTGAATGGATGTTTACATATACATTTTGTATATGTTTGTATGAGGATGTTTAAGTCGGTAATGATGATTAGATGGATGTACCCTTTTACTTTTAGAAACCCTTTGGTATGACTATCATGATTTTACTACTGATATCTTTTACTTAAAACTTGAACTCACTCAGCTCAAGCTGACTTTGTGTGCATGTTAGTGTAAGTTTCAGGTTTGGAAGAGGATGTCTTATCGCTTGGACGTGCACGGAGCTACTTGGATGGTGAAGGGCATACTGGAAGGAAGAATTGTTTATGAATATTTTATTTCAAGGAAACTTATAACAGTTATACTTATTTTGGTTCTTGGGCAAAATTCCCGGGTTTCGGGAACTTATTTCATTTTTCATGTTTTCCGCAAAATTTACACTCTGAAATGCTTGTTTTAATGGAAGAAATGGTTTTTAAGTTTACTAAATTTTACAAGTGTTTGAATGATTACCAACTGTGGGGTTCTCGGGGTTCGGGGCCTTACAAGTTGGTATCAGAGCCTTGGTTCGAGGGATCTGAGCATCCCCGAATGCTTGGACTCGAACTGTAAGAAAAGAGACCAATATGCCCGCCGCGAGTAGCTGCACGCCAAGAGGTAACTTTAAATTATTTAGTCATTCCTTTGAATTTGAAAGTTTCCAGTATGTGATTAATTGTAAAGTGTTAGATAGAATGCTAATGTGGGTAGGGGCAGGGGGTGCTTAGAACGGGCCGGTGAAGTAAACGACTAATAACACTTGATCAACGTTATTAGCAGTTTACCCTTACCTTCCATGTTTTAAATACCACTTGTGTCTGACTATGTTAGGGTTCCGTCTTTGTAGGGATAGGATTTGGCTAACTCTCGAGTCATTAGCGTTAAAGTTTATCTTATTCCCTAAATTCTCCTGTTCGTTTCCCATCCTCTCGAACGCTTTGCGCGTAATTGTTTAGCTGAGGCGTAGCATACTGTCACTCTGGGTTCCTTGGTACTTGACCGCTTAAATTCCTCGCTCCTTCAAGAATGTATGAGCAACTGTTTAGCTAAGTAGGAGCGTGATGTTATCCCAGATACCTTTCTACTTGATGAATTACCGGCGTCAGTCTTATTTGATTCGGGCGCCAGTAGAAGTTTTGTATCTACTGCTTTCTGTTCCTCGTTGAATAAATCACCCGAGCGCGTAGTCGATGTGTTTGAGGTTGAGGTCGCCGTAGGAAAATCTGTTTTCGTGTCTAGGGCTACCGTCGGTGATGTTCCTATCGTTCGGGATTTCCCGGATGTAATTCCAGATGATTGGTCAGATGTGCCGCCGGACCGCGAGGTCGAGTTCCAGATAGATCTTGTGCGGGCACAAAACCCGTTGCTCAAACCCTTATTGTCTAGCACCGAATGAGATGAAAGAACTTATGGCCCAGTTGGAAGACTTGCTCGAAAAGGGCTTCTTTCGACCGAGCATCTCGCCCTGGGGTGCGTCGGTCTGATTCGTTAAGAAGAAGGACGGTAGCATGCGGATGTGCATTGACTACCGTGAGTTGAATAAGCTCACCGTTAAAAATCGGTACCCGCTCCCGAGGATCGACGGCTTATTTGATCAGCTCCAAGGAGCTAGTTAGCTCTCGAAGATCGAACTTAGGTCCGGGTATCATCAGTTGAAGATTCGGGAGGAAGATATTCCTAAGACTGCATTCCGCACTCGTTATGGGCACTACGAATTCCTCGTGATGACTTTCGGTTTGACCAACGCACCGGCTGCGTTCATGGATCTTATGAACCGGGTGTGTAGACCGATGCTCGATCGCTCTGTTATTGTATTCATCGACGACATCCTTGTGTATTCCAAAAGCGAATCCGATCACGCCGGTCATCTCTCGGAAGTTTTGGAAGCTCTGCGAAAGAGCAAGTTGTATGCAAAATTTTCTAAGAGTTCCTTCTGGTTGCGTGAGGTTCAGTTCTTGGGTCATGTTATTAACCCGAGGGGTATTTTGGTTGATCCTGCAAAGGTGGAAGCCGGGAATGATTGGGAGTCTCCTAAGTCTCCATCTGAAATCCGTAGCTTTCTGGGCTTGGCGGGGTATTACCGCCGCTTTATTCCCAACTTTTTGAAAATTGCTTCTTCGCTGACCAAGTTGACTAAGAAGAGTGTTAGGTTCGTTTGGGGTACTGAGCAGGAGGAGGCTTTTCTCGAGTTGAAGAACAGGTTAACGCATGCCGCGATTTTAGCTTTACCTGATGGCACCGATGATTTGGTAGTGTATTCTGATGCCTCTTATCAGGGGCTTGGGTGTGTTTTGATGCAGCGAGGTCGAGTCATCGCTTATGCCTCACGGAAGTTGAAGCCTCACGAGGCGAATTATCCTACTCACGATTTGGAGCTTGCGGCCGTTGTGTTTGCGCTTAAGTTGTGGCGGCATTATTTGTACGGTGTTCCCTGCGTTATCTATACCGATCATAAGAGTTTAAAGTATTTCTTTGAACAAAAGGAATTGAATATGCGCCAGCGTCGATGGTTGGATTTGATTAAGGATTATGATTTGGAAATTATGTACCACCAAGTAAGGCTAACGTGGTGGCTGACGCGTTGAGCCGGAAGGAGAGACCAAAGCCGATTCGTGTAAAATCTTACCAACTCATCCTTAAACCCGATATTTTGAAGCAAATAGCCAGCGTTCAAAATGAGGCCTTGCAGGTGGAATGGATTATGTCAGAACGTGTTTGGGGTCAGGAAAAGTTGTTGGAAGACGTCGCTGATGGGGTGAAGTATAAGGATGGGCGTTTAGGGGTACCAAGGTATGGAGGTTTCCGAGGTAAAATTTTAGATGAGGCGCACAATTCGCGCTATTCTATTCACCCGGGCGCGACCAAGATGTACCAAGACCTGAGAAAGAATTATTGGTGGCCTGCGATGAAGTTTGAGGTGGCTCAGTATGTGAGTAAGTGTTTGACGTGTCTTCAGGTTAAGGCCGAGCATCATAAGCCGTTTGGGAAACTTCAGCCATTGGAAATACCTGAGTGGAAATGGGAACATCTTACCATGGATTTCGTGACTAAACTGCCTCGTACTCCTCGGGGCAATTATGACACCATTTGGGTAATTGTGGATAGACTGACCGAGAGCGCTCATTTCTTGCCGATTCGAGAGACTTTTAACTCAGAGCAGCTGGCCGGTGTGTTTATTCGTGAGGTCGTCTCTAGGCACGGGGTGCCGGTGTCTATTGTCTCAGATAGGGATACACGTTTCACCTCCAGGTTTTGGAAAAGGTTTCACGAGGAGATGGGCACCAAACTCCTCATTAGTACTGCTTATCACCCGCAGACGGATGTTCAGTCCGAGAGGACCATTCAGACTCTCGAGGATATGTTGCGGTCTTGTGTTATCGACTTTGGTGGTAGTTGGGACTGTCACTTACCGTTGGTGGAGTTTTCGTATAATAATAGTTATCGCGCCACGATTGGGATGCCACCGTTTGAGATGTTGTATGGTAGGAGGTGTAGGACTCCAGTCTATTAGGGTTCCATTGGTCAGAAATAGTTGGGTAGTTTGAAGGTGGTTGAGGCAATGACTGAGAAGCTCGATAAGATTAAGGCTTTTATGAAGGCCGCTCAGGATCGTCAAAAGTCCTACATGGATAAAAGGCGGAGGCCTATTGTTTTTGGGGCTGGTGATAGAGTTATGCTAAAAGTTTCTCCTTGGAAGGGCATCATTCGTTTTCGTAAGTGGGGGAAGCTTAGTCCGAGGTTCATTGGTCCGTCCCGTATATTGTCCCATGTTGGTGAGGTATCGTATAGACTGGAATTGCTCGATGAGCTTGCGGGGATTCATGCTACTATCCACGTGTCCCAATTGAGGAAATGTTTAGCAGATGAAGATGCCCATGTGCCTCTTTATGACATTGAGCTTGATAGTAAACTGAACTACGTTGAATAACCTATCGCAATTCTTGACCGTCAGGAAAGGCGTTTGAGAAATAAAGTGGTTAGGAAGGTGAAGGTGCAATGGAGGCACCGTAGGGGTTCAGAGGCTACTTGGGAATCCGAAGGCGAATTTTCGTTTAAACGTTAAAGTAAGAGTTGTAAAAAGGAACCGTCAACCCTATCAACTCGGGTGACATAATCTTGATGAATGAAAAGATTTAAAATGGAATTTGGTCCATTCGAGGCTAAGTCGTTTAACAAATGGTTTTAAGGTTTATTACCCGTGCATTCGACCCGATTTGATTATCCTTGGGCCTTGGGCCAAAGTATTGGGCCTTGGGCCAAGTTGTTGGGCCTTGGGCCAAGTATTGGGCCTTAGGCCAAGTTGTTGGGCCTTGGGCCAAAGTATTGGGCCTTGGGCCAAGTTGTTGGGCCCTGGGCCAAGCATTGGGTCTTGGGCCAAGTTGTTGGGCCTTGGGCTAGAGTATTGGGCCTTGGGCGAAAGTTGTTGGGCCTTGGGCCAAGTTGTTGGGCTTTGGGCCAAAGTGTTGGGCCTTGGGCCAAGCGTTGGGCCTTGGGCCAAGTTGTTGGGCCTTGGGCCAAGTGTTGGGCCTTGGGCCAAAGTGTTGGGCTGGTACGGCCCATTAGGCAAGAGTGTTCCTACAGTCTAGTTTAGTAACGCATTATGTATAATTTACAGGCCCTAGCTTGTGATTTTGCCCTTAGGAACTTCCTAGCTCGTTGCAAGTATTCGATCGATCTCAGGTGAGTTCATGATGCCCTTTTTACTCATTTTACTTTTGGGCTAGCATGCGCACCTAAATGTTTTCTTACTTGATGAAATGTTTTTAAAATGATTTTATATAGGCTTGCTAGTATATGGTAAGCCTTGGGATGTTAAATATATATGTGTATATACATTATTTCTTGGCCTCTATTTGGCGATGTTGTAGTCATTTCGACTACTGATGTTGTGTATGCCTACTTCGTGTTTGCATGCACTGATGTTACGTGTTTGGGTTGTACGTTTGCTCGACCCTGATGTTATACGTGGATGTTATATATATATATATATATATATACTGTTATGTATATAGGGATGTTATTGAATGGATGTTTACATATACATTTTGTATATGTTTGTATGAGGATGTTTAAGTTCGGTAATGATGATTAGATGGATGTACCCTTTTACTTTTAGAAAACCTTTTGTATGACTATCATGATTTTACTACTGATATCTTTTACTTAAAACTTGAACTCACTCAGCTCAAGCTGACTTTGTGTGCATGTTAGTGTAAGTTTCAGGTTTGGAAGAGGATGTCTTATCGCTTGGACGTGCACGGAGCTACTTGGATGGTGAAGGGCATACTGGAAGGAAGAATTGTTTATGAATATTTTATTTCAAGGAAACTTATAACAGTTATACTTATTTTGGTTCTTGGGCAAAATTCCCGGGTTTCGGGAACTTATTTCATTTTTCATGTTTTCCGCAAAATTTACACTCTGAAATGCTTGTTTTAATGGAAGAAATGGTTTTTAAGTTTACTAAATTTTATAAGTGTTTGAATGATTACCAACTGTGGGGTTCCCGGGGTTCGGGGCCTTACAGTTGGTTTTGGTTTTGTTGTGGTTGATTGGTTTGGTTCACAGCAAAGTTTTGGTTATGGGTTTTTCGTTTGTGGTTATTGTTGTTGCTGTTCTTGTGGTAGCGATTGGAGTTGTTGTTTTGGGCAGGTTTAGCTTTAGCTTTGGCTTCAGTGGAGGATTCAACTTTGGTTTTCTCGGTAGTAGGTTTGGAATCCTTTCGAGATAAGGTTCCATCTCGAACATGATCATCAGTCAATGAAGCAACAAGGGCTATGGCTTCCTCAATCGAGAGAGGGTCTCGACTGACCACAGCATCACGAAAAATCATGGGCAGTCCCCATATATACTTACGGATTCCGCGAGACATAAGGGTCACCAAGTGGGGTACCAAATGGCTAAGTTCCTTGAAGTGGTTCGAGTAGGTTGAATTGTCACTACCAATCTATTTAAGTTCCTAAAACTCCGTCTCGAGCCTTTGAGGTTCATGCTCGGGACAAAACTCCTTCTTCATTGCATCCTTGATTTCCTCCCAAGGTAAGGTCGTAGCAACCTCAAAGCCTTGGAGGGCCTTAAAAGAGTTCCACCATCTGAGAGCTCGTTCCTCAAAGACGCTCGAGGCGAACCTAGTCTGCTTGTCGTCCGAACATTCACAGTAGATGAAAATGTTCTCCATCCTTTCAAACCAATTGAGGAGTTTAGTAGCATTCTCCTCGCTAAGGTAAGGGGTGGTTTAGCACTCATAAAATTCTTGTATTGAAAATTGCTCGGGGCAACTGAAGTAGCGGATCCATTGGAGTTGATGCTTTGCAGTTGGGTCACAACCTCGAGCAAAGTAGCAGCTAACTCTCTACTGATTCTAGCAGTCATACGACGATCATGAGCAGCCAATGGACGACGATTGTTACGACGATTAAGTAGGGAAGACATTCTGAGGGGACCAAAAATGAAATTTTATGAGGTGATGGGTAAGTTGTGTAAATGAGTCAATGTGAGAAAATGAGGAAACGTAACAAATTTGTGCTAGTGACTAATCATGACTTGAGGATAAGTCGTGATTTAAAATAATGTGAATGATTTTTTGAATATTTAAAAAAATAAAATTGTTTATTTCAAACTCCAATATAAAATGTTATTGGGTTGGACTTTCCATGGGCTTTCCATGGCAATATGAATGGCCCAACTAAATAACATAATATAAACTTTGTGAATTGGGCCTCCTACGAGCGATCCATGGCAGTTTAAATGGCCCCAATTACATAATGCAACTTAAATTTTTAGGAATTGGGCTTCCCATGAGCATTCCATAGTATTTTATTGGCCCAACTAAATAATGAGTAAAAAGTAATTGAGTTGGTCGGCCTATAAGCGTTACATGGCATTTTAACTGACTCAACTAATTAATGAATTATCAAATCAAGAGAGTTGGTCGGCCCATGAGCATTACATGGCATTTTAACTGATCCAACTATTAACAAATTATCAATCTATAAAAATGAGTAGTCAGAGTATCTCGTGAACCACCACGGGTGATATTTCCAACCAAATATCGAATCAAAACGGGTTGAGAAATGGATAGTTGGAGTGTCCATGGGTTGTCATGGATTTTTCACCCAACTAAGCATTTAAAATAATTAAAACCAAAATATTGGAAGTTTTCGAATTTAGCCACGAACCACCGTGTATTCGGTTTTTATAAAAGGAATGCAACCGTTTAACCAGTTACCTTTGACACTTAGGGTTCCGATCGTATGACATCTTGTTATGCTTTGGCCTAGAGACTCGAGTATGGTGGTCAAGTTATCCACCAGGTAAGGAATAGCGTCTTACCTTTCGTTCTTGGAACCGTTTTGCCAAGGCCCGACTCGTAGTTCTCTCACCACCTACGGTTACTTACCGAACATATCATACTCCCATGCCCTAAGAAAAGAGAGTATAAACAAAACTCGGAAATTCTTAAGGAATTTCTCAAAATAAAAAGCAATCTACTAAAAATAAAAGATTTGATAAATATTTTTGCAGATGAGGCATAGCCTCGGAATTTTTGTGTGTGTAATAATTAAAATAAATAAAATATAAAATAAAATAATTAACCTATATAAGCAGTAAACAATTAATAAGCACATAAGGCAGTCAGATAAGCACGTACGGAGTCCTAAAAATATGTTTAGGACAATTTCTAACGACCTATCTTAAAACCTTCGGCTCTGATACCAATCTGTCACACCCCAATCTAAGGCAGAAATGCCAGGGCGTGAGCTGATTGTTCACAGCTCAAAGGTACTATCATAAAATATAAACGTAATAAATTGCGGTAAATATAACCAAACCATGAGCAAATTAGATATAATTAAACCATTGCTATGCTAGCGGGTGTTGGCCACCGTGACAGTCGTATGCTCATACTATTAATAAGAATATGATGGACCTCTCCAAATGCGGTAAAATAAACAAATAATCATGTAGCAAGTATATTTGATCGATCACACACAATTACACCTTTTCTAGTTTGAGATTATAGATAATACGAAATACGGATAATACGCCATTGCCCCAAAACTTGTGAAAATTCAGTAAAATAGGGGAATGATAAAACCCACCTTAAATTGTAGGCAAATGAAAAAAAATAAGAATGAATTAAGAGAAAATAAGCAAATCATCCGTTAGAGCGTCAAATGAGATAACCCAACCAAACCTGAAACTTTGAGATAAGAAAATATGAGTAAAACCAAACTCGTTGCCACTGGAATCATTCCAAACGGATGTCTAGAACTCCGGTTATGTTAAATTAAACGTTTAAGCGAGTCGGTACTGACCAGAATCTGAACAGCAAGTCGGAAGTCGGGTTTTGGTCGGTACCCTTAAAATTTTGTTACGAGAATAAAAGTATTTTGTACCGAACGTCGGTTCTAACCAGAAGCATGAGAAAGTGAATAGTCAAACTTGTTGACTATTATGCCCTTAAACGGGTTTTGGACGAATTGACCTGTGAACGCCCTTCAATCTCAAAAATTGATTGAAGATTATTGACTAGGGAATATGTATGAATTATTTTACATTTGACAACTTACTCTAAAAATGAATGATTCAACCAAAAAGTGGAGTCGAAGATTGTTGTAATTGTAAGGTCAACCTTCAAAGCTTGATTATTCGAATATAATGGCTAAAACGAAGAAGATGATGGAGGATAGAAAAGGGTGACGGCTACGAATGCTTAGGTTTTAGGTAAAGTTTGTGGCAGATAACATAAGTGTTGTTTATATAGGATATACTGAAACGAACCAAATAAGGTTATTTTACTCGTTTAAGAAACCGAATAAGCTTTTAATGACCAAATCAATATAATGAGCAGTAAAATTCATACTTTGGCAAGGAGTAATGAACGTAGACATGTACTTGGGCTATATTACTTTTCTTGGGCCTTAATTCACTCGATAATAGTCCAAAAATAAGCGATTTTTATGCCAAAAACGAACTAGGAAAGCTTAACAAACAAATAATTTGCGCAGCTAAGTCATGGCGGCGTGCGGCCACATGGGTGGCTTGCCACAGCGCAGCTCCCCCGCACCAAGGGGAAACATTTTAATATTTGTCAATATTAGTCCTTGTACTTCTTAATATGGTTAAATAATGAATATTTTATAGTTAAATTAAGGATTGAACCACTTTAAGAACATGAGGGGTATAAAATGTAAAATACAACTCTTATAGTTAAATTAAGGAAGATCTTTATCATTATATTATGATGATAAAGATCCGAATGATGATCGTAAATCGATAAAACGAAAACGAATACGAATACGGAAAACCTGAAATGTTACACCTCGATCTTATATTTTGACTTTTGATCAAGATCAATCATCTATCGGTAGCTATCACGAATGATAGTGAGTTCATGAACAAGTGATCATTGTGGTGTTTAACTGATTCATATTTGGATTTATAATAACCACAATGAGCACATTTTATTCATAAACCACTAATGAAATAACATCGGTTTGCATCGAAACAGATTTAGAAGAACGAACCTCTTTTATTTTTGCCATGCAGGCAAAGTTATCTTACATATCATCGCTTCAAGTATCCGACTCTGTTTACGATTCCCCAGTTTTTTCCAGTATTTTAACAACCATTTCCTCTTCAAGCTTTTCAACCCGGTCAAACACAGTAAAGTTCGTGTGATTTCCATCAGAGGATACATTATCGAGCAGCTTATGTGACCAATCGATGTCATCTTGTGCTATTAATTCTTGTGGCCCACCAAATTTGGTATTATTATCCCTAGAATTAGGTTTTTCCTTGGACAGATCAGAGTTGTTATACTTGTTGTTAGTGAAGTTTCTATCTTGAGTTTGTTGTACAAAATACTCCTTTCTCGGCTTGTCACACTCCTTGGAGAAATGGTCAAATTCTTGGCAATTGTAACTCTTTACCTTTAATTTATCAAAATTAATCCTCTTGCACATGGCAGGCAAGTATTTACCAATCCGTTGCATGTATTTCACAAATTTGCGGACTATCATCGTCATGTTCCATTTAAGATCCATGAGTTGAAGATCATTGGGATCTGTCACACCCCAACCTAGGGCGAAAATGCCAGGGCATGAGCATGATTGTTCACACTCGAAGATACTATTATAAATAAAATGTGACAATATCTATTAAGTTAATTATTTCCAAATACGATGCATAAATATTCAAAACACAAATAATTAATTTAATACATGCAATCCAGTCAAGATTTAAATAATAATTGTCTTTAATAAAACCCTAAGGTCTTTTAAATGTCCATACTTTAAACCCTAAGGTCTTTCTACCATTTGCCTTTGATACATTTGGTTTTCTGGCTCCAGAGGCTGTGAAATTTTTGAGTAGGGTTCAGCGCGTCGTACACGGAACCTCTTCAGCTTCTAGGTCCCAAAGCTTCGTTTTTAGCAGGATTGGCTTTGCTGTTCAAAAGGGGGTTGCGGCGCAACTTGTTGCCCGTTTGCCTGCCACTTTATTGTAATCGTCTTATAGTAAATTATATAAAAATACATTAAAATGGCAACTTGAATATGCGTAGAAAATAGAGTTTATCAACAACACATGTTGAGTGAGATTATCACCAGTTTTTGCAATGATATAATATTAATATAATAGATAAAAGAAATAAGCAAAACGTAATAAATACGGTGAATAAATCAAACAGTGAGCAAATAAGGTGTTAGTTTACCATTTCCAAGCGAATCGGGCGTTGGTAAATCAAACATGAGCAAGTAATAAGACCGTTGCCAAGCGAATTCGGCGTGGGTTAATAGTAATGGCCATACCATAAATGAGAATATGTTGGACCTCCCTGAATGCGATAAAGTAAACAAATAAGCAAGTAACAAATATATTTGATCAATCACACACAATTACACGTTTGCTATTTTTGTGTATATATGTAATATAAAAGAAAATATTAGTAACTACGCATATGTCCCCACAACTTGTGAAAACTTAGTAAAACAGGAGAATGATAAAACTCACCTTAAGTATTAGGCAAGTGAATAAATTAATGATAAACGGGTTAGTAATTAAGCAAGTCGTCCACTACGAGTCGAACGAAACAAACTAACAGAACCTAAAACTTTGAGATAAGAAAATATGAGTAACAACGAACTCGTTGCCACTGGAATCAACCCAAACGGATGTTTAGAACTCCGGTTATTTTTAATTTAAAGTTAAGCGAGTCGGTACTGACCAGAATCCGAACAGCGAGTTGGAAGTTGGGTTATGGTCAGTAGTCTTAAAATCTCGTTACAAAAATAAAAGTCTTCTGGACCGAAAGTTGGTTCCAACCAGAAGCGCGAGAAATTGACTAGTCAAAGATGATTATTTTGCCCTTAAACGGGTTTGAGTCCCATTGACCACCGAGACTCCCACAATCGACAAAATTGATTGAGCGATTCTTTTCTAGAGATAAAAATATACAATATTGAAGAAGACAACTTACTCGAACGATGAATGGAACAAGAGATAGTCGACGTCAAAGGGTCTTGAAGCTTGAAAATCAACGAATGCTTGAAGAACTTGAAGAAACTGAAAAAACCGACAATGGAGTAAGGGAATTTCGTGGGTTTTGAGAGGGTGGCTGGTATTGAAGTAATAGTTTAGGGTTTTTGGATATACCTTGTTTAAATATTAAGGGTTAAGGCTTGTTTATTAGGAAATAGCTCGTTTAGGAAACCGAATAATCAATTAATGACAAAATCGGGAATAATAACTTAAAGATTTCGGTTTGGTCAGCAATAAAACAAAATTGGAATGTTTTATAATATTAGTTGACATATCTTGAAGCTTAAGTTTCGTTAATTTAATCAAAAATAGGAAAGAATTGGCAAAACTAGTCCTTATAGTTCCCGAAAATGCGATTTTTAGCCGTTTTAAGCGATTTTAAAGGTTTCAAAGGGCTATTTGGTATAAATGAAAGTTATGAAATTATAAAATAAGTTAAACCAAGTTAAATAGAAGTTTTAAATACTTTGAAAGATCCGAATTACATTCCCGAATCGGTTTAACCAAATACGAAAAATCTGAGATATTAAAGTCTCTCCTACTTTAGGGAATTTCGTCCCGAAATTAAGGAAAACTAAAGATAAAGTTTTTTAAAATAATTAAACTTTTAAGGATAATATCATAACATAGAACTTATAATTATCTAAGCAACGCTCCAAACGACAATCCGATACGGGTACTTATATATAGGATGTACCAGCGGCGTATCCACCATGTCCTTATCATCTCAGCATTTGTAACATTACTCAAACTACTTTCGGTTCTAGATTATGACACACAATTGTACGTATTATGATTTCCATGCGAGGACTTGGATAATTATGTTTGCAACCATAATTAGCTTTATCGTCGGATGGTCCGCATAATCCGTTCCATCATGTGGGTTATAAAACATTGAAAACAAAAATTTTAAGAGAAAGTAAATGTTTTGAAAATTTTAAATATAAATTCAAAAGTTATTTAATAAATGTTCGAGTTGGATTGAGAAAACCGTGTAATTTCTAAAACACATTTTGCTTATAAAGGAAAAATTTTGAAAATTGAAAGGAAACAAATTTTGTGAAACAAATGTTATTATGAATTGTGATAATTGAGAATGAGATAGAGGTACAAGATCCTAATAAATTAACGTTGATATAAGAAAATTTATTCATGAGATGAAACGCTCAAAATAGTTCAAATTGAAATCATCCAATATCACAAATAACTAATGTAACGCCCGTTAATTCCGGTTTCAAGAATTAAGGATTGTAGAGTATGTATAATTCTCGGGATTTATCTGACGTTCCTCAGAAACCTTTACTTCATCCCGGTACGTCTCATCGCTTACCATTTCTTCCAAGTTGCATTATTATTATTTTCCGGGGGCTAGAAGGAAAAAGTTTTATGATATAACACTAAACAAAAAAAAAAAACTAAACCCTAGTTCGCAGCAGCAGCGATCGGAAGGGCTTCCAGCCCCTCCCCCGATTCATTGCTTCGACTTTTTGATCGATTCCAAGCTGTTCAAGGTATGTACTACAATCCCCAACACTCTTTTTGCTCACCCCTAATCGTTTTGATGCTTAATTTTGCCGATACTTCTCATTGGACAGATTTTTGGCCAAGGCGTAATTGACCCACTTCCCATGGATAAAAATCAGAGTTTCCAGTATAGAAAGATCCCCAAGTATGGCATTTACATCATATTAAAATTTCGTGGTCATTGGAGGTGTTTAGGTCGGTCAATCGATTTTAGTTCGAAAACTAGGGTTTATCGGGTGTAGATTTGCAAATTGTTGAGTTTGATGCGTTAATTGATCGGGTGACCAACCGAATCAGTTTGTACAGACCTAGGGGAGTTTAAGGGCTGTGGAAAAATTATTTTTTTGATGCTCGGGGCTGTTTTGGTTAGTGCTTCGTCAATCGAGTTAGCGGTGCGCGAACTTTCATTTAAATGTTAAAGTGAGAGTTGTAAAAAGGAACCGTCAACCCTATCAACTCAGGTGACATAATTATGATGAATGAAAGGATTAAAATGGGAATTTGGCCCATTTGGGGCTGTTTCGTTTAATAATTTGTTCTATGGTTCATTTCACACGTATTCGACTCGATTTGCCAAGTTGTTGGGCCATGGGCCAAGTGTTGGGCCTTGGGCCAAGTTGTTGGGCCTTGGGCCAAAGTGTTGGGCTTGAACGGCCCTTTAGGCAAGAGTGTTCTTACGGTCTAGTTTAGTAACGCGTTCTGTATAATTTACAGGCCCTTTCTTGTGATTGTGCACTTAGGGGTTTCCTAGCTCGTTGCAGGTGTTCGATTGATTTCAGGTGAGTTTATGATGCCCTTTTCACTCCTTTTTACTTTTGGGCTAGCATGCACACCTAAGTGTTTCTTACATGATGAAATGTTTTTTTAACGAATTTATATAGGCTTGCTAGTATATGGTAGGCCTTGGGATGTTAAATATATATATATATATATATATATATATATAAAATATAAATATATATATATATATATATATATATATGTATGTATATACATTATTGCTTGGCCTATATTTGGCGATGTTGTAGTCGTTTCGACTACTGATGTTGTGTATGCCTACTTTGTGTTTGCATGGACTGATGTTATGTGTTTGGGTTGTACGTTTGCTCGACCCTGATGTTATATGTGGATGTTATATATATAAACTGTTATATATATAGGGATGTAATTGGAAGGATGTTTACATATACATTTTGTATATGTATGTATAAGATGTTTAGTTTTCGGTAATGATGATTTGATAGATGCACCCTTTTATATTTTTAAACTTTTGGTATGACAATCATAACTATTACTACTGATATTATTTACTTAAAACTTGAACTCACTCAGCTCAAGCTGACTTTGTGTGCATGTTAGTGTGAGTTTCAGGTTAGGAAGGGGATGCCTTATCGCTTGGACGTGCACGAAGCTACTTGGACGGTGAAGGGCATACGGGAATTGAAGTTTTATAATTAAACATTTATTTTTGAAAGTTTTTATTTAAAGATAATCATGTTGATTTTGGGTAAAATTCCCGGGTTTTGGGAACTCATTTACTTATTTACGTTTTCCGCCGAATTATACTCTGTGATGCTTATTTTAATGAAAATAATTGTTTTTAAGTTTAATTATTTTACAAGTGTTTTGAATGAATACCAACTGTGGGGTTCCCTGGGTTCGGGGCCTTACAAGTTGGTATCAGAGACTTGGTTCGAGGGATCCGAGGATCCCCGAATGCTTGGACTCGAACTGTAAGAAAAGAGACCAGTATGCCCACCGCGAGTAGCTGCACGCCAAGAGGTAACTTTTAATTAATTAGTCATTCCTTTAAATTTAAAAGTTCCCGGTTTGTGATTAACTGTTTAAGTGTTAGATGGAAGGCTAACGAGGCTAGGGGCAGGGGGTGGTTAGGACGGGCGGGTAAAGTAAATGACTAATTACACTTGATCAACGTCATTAGCAGTTTACCCTTACCTTACATGTTCTAATTACCACTTGTACTTGACCGTGTTAAAATTCTGTCTTTGTAGGGATAAGTCATGGTTAATACTCGAGCAGCTAAGAGAGGTGGCTCTAGTGTTCGTGGTCGTGGTCCTAAGCCACGTGCCGAAGCGGAGAGTGAGATTCCTACTTCCCAGCAGGACACCCCGATTCATGAGGAGGGGGATAACCCTGCCTTAGATCCTGCTATTCGCGCGGCTATCGTGGATGAGGTTTACCAGGTGCTCCATAGAGCCTTCCTGAGATCGTTGCTGAGGCTGTCAGGGCCATGGAGGAGTCACTAGTTGGTAAGGGTTCGGATAGGGGAAGGAAGAGTACGGAGGTACAGGTCGAAGAGGAAGAGGAAGTGTATATGCCGAGTGGGGATGAAGATGAGGTGCAGACAGTTAGTGTATCGACCCGGGGTTGCTCGTATGGTGACTTTAAGAAGTGCGACCCCACTTCCTTCGATGGTACTAAAGACGCTTTGGCAGCGCATCAGTGGGTGAGAGAGATGGAGGCTGTTCTGAGGGTTAGTAAGTGCAAGAGGGATGACATGGTCACTTATGCTACCGCCTCGTTTCGTTCCGAGGCATTATGTTGGTGGGATAACTTGGTGCAAGCTATGGGTGATCGTTCGATTAGGAGGATAACGTGGAATGAGTTGAAGAAATTGGTTCTCGATCAGTTTTGTCCTCCGCATGAATTGGATAAGATAGAACAGGAATTCTTGACCTTGAAGGCCGGTACTATGTCGCATCGGGAGTATACCACCAAGTTTAACAAGATGGCTCGTTTAGGTCCCGATTTGGTTACTCCCGAAACCAAGAGGATTAAGAAGTACGTGAAGGGGCTTCCGATGGATATTCGTAGGGGTGTGTTGACTACCGACATGAACTCTTTTTACTCGGTGGTCACTCTAGCAGGTACGTTGTATGATCAGAGGGAGAAGTTACCGCCGCCCAAGAATAGGAAGGCATGAAACTCAAATTCGTACGGTAAGCGGCCCGGGGGAAGCAATTTTAATCCGTCTGAGAAAAGGGTAAAGACTGAGACTTCTGAGTTTAAAAGGGGTGTGGAGTTCGGTAATTGCAAGAAGTGCGGGAAGCCGCACAAGGGGGAATGTAGGATTGGGTCTGGCGCTTGTTTTCGTTGTGATAAGGTAGGACACCCCCATTTCGAGTGTCCGACATTGACCTGTTTCCGCTGTAAGGGTTCGGGTCACTTGGCATCAAACTGTCCTTCCAATAAGGCGGGGGGGTCCGGGCAGGGGACTTCCTTGAGGGGGAAGATGGATGAGAAGCCGAAGGCCAAGGCGAGGGCCTTCAACATCTCCAAGAAGGAAACGAAAGAGGATGCGGATGTCGTTTCAGGTACTTTTTCCTTATTTAGCTTTCATTCCATCGTTATAATTTCTTGTTCCTTTGAAATCGTATGTGTTAACTGTGTAGCTAAGCAGTAGTATAATATCGTCCCAGGTACTTTCCTACTTGATGAGTTACAGGCTTCAGTTTTATTTGATTCGGGCGCCAGTAGGAGTTTTGTGTCCACCACTTTCTGTTCCTTGTTTAATAAATCACCCGAGCGCGTAGTCGATGGGTTTGAGGTTGAGGTCGCCGTAGGAAAATCCGTGTCCGTGTCTAGGGCTATTCAGGGTGGTTCCATCGAGTTGTCTGGTTATAGATTCACGGTGCGATTGTATTTGATGCCGCTTGGTTGTTTCAATGTGGTGATTGAGATGGATTGGCTCGCGAATGTTGATGCTTAGATCATTTGTGGTCAGAAACTCGTTCGTCTAAGGGCCCCGGATGGGACTCGAATTACGGTCTTCGGTGATCGGAATGTTGCGACGCAACATATTATATCCATGCTTAAGGCGGGAAAGTTGATGCAGCGGGGGTGCGGGGCGTATCTGGCCTATGCTATGAATGTGAATACCGAGGTGGTTACCGTTGATGATGTTCCTATTGTTCGGGATTTCCCGGATGTATTTCCAGATGATTTGTCAGATGTGCCGCCGGATCGCGAGGTCAAGTTCCAGATAGACCTTGTACCGGGCGCCAAGCCCGTTGCTCGAGCTCCCTACCGTCTAGCGCCAAATGAATGAAGGAACTTATGGCTCAGTTGGAATACTTGCTCGATAAGGGCTTTATTCGACCGAGTATCTCGCCTTGGGGTACCCCGGTCTTGTTCGTTAAAAAGAAGGACGGTAGCATGCGAATGTGCATTGACTACCGTGAGTTGAATAAGCTCACTGTTAAAAATCGGTACCCGCTCCCGAGGATCGACGACTTATTCGATCAACTCCAAGGGGCTAATTGGTTCTCGAAGATCGACCTTAGGTCCGGGTATCATCAGCTAAAGATTCGGGAGGAAGATATTCCTAAGACTGCCTTCCGCACTCGTTATGGACATTACGAATTTCTGGTGATGTCTTTCGGTTTGACCAACGCACCTGCTGCGTTCATGGATCTTATGAACCGGGTGTGTAGACCGATGCTCAATCGTTCGGTTATTGTGTTCATCGACGACATTCTTGTGTACTCTAAAAGTGAATCCGATCACGCCGGTCATCTCAGGGAAGTGTTGGAGGCTCCGCGGAAGAACAAATTGTATGCGAAATTTTCTAAGTGTTCCTTCTGGTTACATGAGGTTCAATTCTTGGGCCATGTTATTAACCCGAGTGGTATTCTGGTTGACCCTGCAAAGGTGGAAGCCGTGAATGAATGGGAGTCTCCTAAGTCTCCAACTGAAATCCGTAGTTTCCTGGGTTTGGCGGGGTATTACCACCGCTTTTATTCCCGATTTTTTGAAAATTGCTTCTTCACTGACCAAGCTGACTAAGAAGAGTGTTAAGTTCGTTTGGGGTACGGAATAGGAGGAGGCTTTTCTCGAGTTGAAGAACAGATTGACGCATGCCCCGATCTTAGCTTTACCTGATGGCACCGATGATTTGGTGGTGCATTCTGATGCCTCTTATCCGGGGCTTGGGTGTGTTTTGATGCAGCGAGGTCGAGTCATCGCTTATGCCTCACGGTAGTTGAAGCCTCATGAGGCGAATTATCCTACCCACGATTTGGAGCTGGCAGCGGTGGTGTTTGCACTTAAGTTGTGGAGACGTTATTTGTACGGTGTTCCTTGCGTTATTTATACCGACCATAAGAGTTTAAAATACTTCTTTGAACAAAAGGAACTGAATATGCGCCAACGACGATGGTTGGAGTTGATTAAGGATTATGATTTGGACATTATGTACCACCCCGGTAAGGCTAACGTGGTGGCCGACGCGTTGAGCCGAAAGGAGAGACCGAAGCCGATTCCTGTGAAATCCTACCAGCTTATTCTCAAACCTGACATTTTGAAACAAATAGCCAACGTCCAGAATGAAGCGTTCCAGGTGGAATGGATTATGTCAGAACGTGTTTGGGGTCAGAAGAAATTGTTGGAAGACGTCGGTGACGGGGTGAAGTATAAGGATGGTCGTTTATGGGTACCGAGGTATGGGGGATTCAGAGATAAAATTTTGGATGAGGCACACAAGTCGCGCTATTCTATTCACCCGGGCCCGACCAAGATGTACCAAGACTTAAAAAAAATTATTGGTGGGCTACGATGAAATTTGAGGTGGCTCGGTACGTGAGTAAGTGTTTGACGTGTCTACAAGTTAAGGCCGAGCATCAGAAGCCATTTGGGAAACTTCAGCCGTTGGAAATACCTGAGTGGAAATGAGAGCATCTTTCTATGGATTTCGTGACTAAACTGCCTCGTACACCTAGGGGTAATTATGACACCATTTGGGTAATCGTGGATAGATTGACCAAGAGCGCCCATTTCTTGCCGATTCGAGAGACTTTTAACTCCGAGCAGTTGGCCGATGTGTTTATTCGTGAGATCGTCTCTAGGCACGGGGTGTCGGTATCTATTGTTTCGGATAGGGATACGCGTTTCACCTCCAGGTTTTGGAAAAGGTTTCACGAGGAGATGGGCACCAAACTCCTCATCAGTACTGCTTATCACCCGTAGACGGATGATCAGTCCGAGAGGACCATTCAGACTCTCGAGGATATGTTGCGGGCTTGTGTTATCGACTTTGGTAGTAGTTGGGACCGTCACTTACCGTTGGTGGAGTTTTCATATAATAATAGTTATCACGCCACGATTGGGATGCCACCGTTTGAGATGTTGTATGGTAGGAGGTGTAGGACTCCAGTATGTTGGGGTTCCATTGGTCAAAAGCAGTTGGGTAGTCTAGAGGTGGTCGAGGCTACAACTGAGAAGCTCGACAAGATTAAAGCATTTATGAAGGCCGCACAAGACCGTCAGAAGTCTTATGCAGATAAAAGGCGAAGGCCTATTGTGTTTGAGGCTGGGGATTGGGTTATGTTGAAAGTTTCTCCCTGGAAGGGCATTATTCGTTTTCGTAAGAGGGGGAAGCTCAGTCCGAGGTTTATTGGCCCGTTTCGTATATTGGCCCAAGTCGGTGAGGTAGCATATAGGCTGGAATTGCCCGAGGAGCTTGCGGGGATTCATCCTACTTTTCACATGTCCCATCTGAGGAAATGCCTAGCGGATGAAGAGGCCCATGTGCCTCTTGATGATATCGAACTCGATAGTAAGCTGAACTACGTTGAGCAACCGATTGCTATTCTTGACCGTCAAGAGAGGCGTTTGAGAAATAAGGTGGTTAGACAGGTGAAGGTGCAGTGGAAACACCGTAGGGGTTCCGAGGCCACTTGGGAGTCCGAAGGCGATATGATGAAGCATTATCCGCAGTTGTTCCTGTCGTATTGGGATTCGGGGACGAATCCCATTGTAAGGGGGGTGGACTTGTAACGTCCGTTAATTCCGGTTTCAAGAATTAAAGATTGTAGAGTATGCATAATTCTCGGGATTTATCCAACGTTCCTCAGAAGCCTTTACGTCATCCCAGTACGTCTCATCGCTTACCATTTCTTCCAAGTTGCATTATTATTATTTTTCGGGGGCTAGAATGAAAAAGTTTTATGATATAACACTAAACAAAAAAAAAACTAAACCCTAGTTCAGTAGCAGCAGCGATCGGCCGCTTGCAGCCCCTCCCCCCTTTCATTGCTTCGACTTTTTGATCGATTCCAAGCTCCTAGAAGTAGTTCAAGGTATGTAATACAATCCCCAACACTCTTTTTGCTCACCCCTTAATCGTTTTGATGCTTAATTTTGCCGATACTTCTCATTGGACAGATTTTTGGTCAAGGCGTAATTGACCCACTTCCCGTGGATAAAAATTAGAGTTTCCAATGTAGAAATATCCCCAGGTATGGCATTTACATCATATTAAAATTTCGTTGTCATTGGAGGTGTTTAGGTCGGTCAATCGATTTTAGTTCGAAAACTAGGGTTTATCGGGTGTAGATTTGCAAATTGTTGAGTTTGATGCGTTAATTGATCGGGTGACCGACCAAATCAGTTTGTACAGCCCTAGGGGGGTTTAAGGGCTGTGGAAAAATTACTTTTTTGATGCTCGGGGCTGTTTTGGTTAGTGCTTCGTCAATCGAGTCGGCGGTGCGCGAACTTTCGTTTAAATGTTAAAGTGAGAGTTGTAAAAAGGAACCGTCAACCCTATCAACTCAGGTGACATAATTATGATGAATGAAAGGATTAAAATGGGAATTTAGCCCATTTGGGGCTGTTTCGTTTAACAATTTGTTCTATGGTTCATTTCGCACGTATTCAACTCGATTTGCCAAGTTGTTGGGCCTCGGGCCAAGTGTTGGGCCTTGGACCAAGTTGTGGGGCCTTGGGCCAAGTGTTGGGCCTTGGGCCAAAGTGTTGGGCTTGAACGGCCCATTAGGCAAGAGTGCTCTTACGGTCTAGTTTAGTAATGCGTTGTGTATAATTTACAGGCCCTTGTTTGTGATTGTGCACTTAGGGGTTTCCTAGCTCGTTGCAGGTGTTCGATTGTTTTGAGGTGAGTTCATGATGCCCTTTTTACTTGTAAGGCCCCGATCCCTGAGAACCCCACAGTTGGTAATCATTCAAACACTCATAAAATTAAATAAACTTAAAAACCGTTTCTTCCATTAAAAGATACGTATCAGAGTATCAATTTTGCGGAAAACATGAAAAATGAAATAAGTTCCCGAAACCCGGGAATTTTGCCCAAAATCCAAAGTAAATGTAACTTTTATAAGTTTCCTTGAAATAAAATATTCATAACAATTCTTCCTTCCAGTATGCCCTTCACCATCCAAGTAGCTCCGTGCACGTCCAAGTGATAAGGCATCCTCTTCCAAATCCTGAAACTTACACTAACATGCACACAAAGTCAGCTTGAGCTGAGTGAGTTCAAGTTTTAAGTAAAAGATATCAGTAGTAAAATCATGATAGCCATACCAAAGGTTTTCTAAAAGTAAAAGGGTACATCCATCTAATCATCATTATCGAACTTAAACATCCTCATACATACATATACAAATGTATATGTAAACATCCATTCAATAACATCCATATATACATAATAGTATATATATATAACATCCACGTATAACATCAGGGTCGAGCAAACGTACAACCCAAACACGTAACATCAGTGCATGCAAACACAAAGTAGGCATACACAACATCAGTAGTCGAAACGACTACAACATCGCCAAATAGAGGCCAAGAAATAATGTGTATATATATATATATATATATATATATATATATTTAACATCCCAAGACTTACCATATACTAGCAAGCCTATATAAAATCATTTTAAAAAAAAAACATTTCATCAAGTAAGAAAACATTTAGGTGCGCATGCTAGCCCAAAAGTAAAATGAGTAAAAAGGGAATCATGAACTCACCTGAGATCGATCGAATACTTGCAACGAGCTAGGAAGTTCCTAAGGGCACAATCACAAGCAAGGGCCTGTAAATTATACATAACGCGTTACTAAACTAGACTGTAGGAACACTCTATCCTAATGGGCCGTACAAACCCAACACTTTGGCCCAAGGCCCAACAACTCGGCCCAAGGCCCAACAACTCGGCCCAAGGCCCAATACCTGGCCCAAGGCCCAATACTTGGCCCAAGACCCAATACCTGGCCCAAGGCCCAATACCTGGCCCAAGACCCAATACCTGGCCCAAGGCCCAATACCTGGCCCAAGACCCAATACCTGGCCCAAGGCCCAATACCTGGCCCAAGACCCAATACCTGGCCAAAGGCCCAACAACTTGGCCCAAGGCCCAACACTTGGCCCAAGGTCCAAAGATAGTCAAATCGGGTCGAATGCGCGTGAAATAATTCTTAAAACCATTTGTTAACCGAATCAGCCCCGAATGGACCAATTTCCGTCTTAACTCTTTTCATTCATCAAAATTATGTCACCCGAGTTGATAGGGTTGACGGTTCATTTTTCCAACACTTACTTTAACATTTAAACGAAAATTCGCGCACCGCCGACTCGATTGACTAAGCACTAACCACGACAGCCCCGAGCACCAAAAAAATAATTTTTACACAGCCCTTAAACCTCCCTCGGGCTGCACAAACTGAATCGGTCGGTCACCCGATCAACTAACGCATCAAACTCAACAATTTGCAATTCTCCACCCGATAAACCCTAGTTTTCGAACTAAAATCGATTGACCGACCTAAACACCTCCAATGACCATGAAATTTTAATATGATGTAAATGTCATACCTGGGGATCTTTCTACACCGGAAAATCTAATTTTTATCCACGGGAAGTGGGTCAATTTCACTCTAGCCGAAATCTGCCCAACGAAAAGTTTTGGCAAAATTGAGCATCAAAACGATTAGGGGTGAGCAAAAAGAGTGTAGGGGATTGTAGTACATACCTTGAACTACCTCTAGGAACTTGGAATTGATCAAAAAGTCGAAGCAATGAAGGGGGGCTGCCTCTTGGCCGATCGCTGCAGCTGCTAGGTTTAGGATTTTATTTTATTTTATTTTTTTTATATAACTTAAGATATTACACTCTAGTCCTTGTAGATTCAAGTGTAAGGCAAAATGGAAGGAATGGTTAGGTTCTTTAACGTACCGGGATGACGTGAAGGCTTCCGAGAAACGTCGGTTAAGTCCCGAGAGTTATACATCCTCTACAAGCTTTAGTTCTTCAAACCGGAGTTAACGGGTGTTACATTACTCCTTTTTACTTTTGGGCTAGCATGCACACCTAAGTGTCTTCTTACATGATGAAATGTTTTTTTAACGAATTTATATAGGCTTGCTAGTATATGGTAGGCCTTGGGATGTTATATATATATATATATATATATATATATATATATATATATATATATATATATATATACATTATTGCTTGGCCTATATTTGGCGATGTTGTAGTCGTTTCGACTACTGATGTTATGTATGCCTACTTTGTGTTTGCATGCACTGATGTTACGTGTTTGGGTTGTACGTTTGCTCGACCCTGATGTTATACGTGGATGTTATATATATATATATATACTATTATATATATAGGGATGTAATTGGAAGGATGTTTACATATACATTTTGTATATGTATGTATGAGGATGTTTAGTTTTAGGTAATGATGATTTGATGGATGCACCCTTTTTTATATTTTTAAACTTTTGGTATGACTATCATAACCATTACTACTGATATTATTTACTTAAAACTTGAACTCACTCAGCTCAAGCTGACTTTGTGTGCATGTTAGTGTGAGTTTCAGGTTAGGAAGAGGATGCCTTATCGCTTGGACGTGCACGAAGCTACTTGGACGGTGAAGGGCATACGGGAATTGAAGTTTTATTATTAAACATTTATTTTTGAAAGTTTTTATTTAAAGATAATTATGTTGATTTTGGGCAAAATTCCCAGGTTTTGAGAACTCATTTACTTATTTACGTTTTCCGCCGAATTATACTCTGTGATGCTTATTTTAATGAAAATAATTGTTTTTAAGTTTAATTATTTTACAAGTGTTTTGAATGAATACCAACTGTGGGGTTCCCGGGGTTCGGTGCCTTACAACTAAAGAGTCGATAAAATGCATAATTGGAAAAGACAAGATAACTTAAGATAGGAAATAACAAAGGCAACAAAAGTCTTCAGAGTTTTCAGGATGCTTTAGTTACGGTTGACTTGATTCACTTGACTTGGAGCACTTGAGGTAGTTGGATCCATAATAACTTGAGTAGTCGATGCAGGTGGATTTAGAATAGTTTGAGTAAGTTGAGCTCGAAAGGATGACACTAGTGAGGTTTAAGTGGTGTAAGCTTGGTAGACTTGAGCTTGCGGGTACGGGCTTTGATAAATTTGAACTAAGTAAGAAGGATCTTGATTGACGAGAAGAGCTTGGAGAATGTAAGACTGATGGGTTTGGACTTGACAAGCATTGGTAGTGTAGTAGGGTGCAGTCCTAGTTTGAGCTTGGTGAGCATGGATTAGTTGAGGGCACATATTGCGTAGATGACTAGGATCTCCACAATGGTAGCAAGTACGGGGTATTAGGAACACCGGTTCTAAGGGTAGGTTGAACAAATTGTTGTGGGGCAGCTTGCGTACCGGGCGGTACACGGCAAGTGTTAGGAAGGTGACCATAACGGTTGCATTGAGTGCAAAGTTGGCACAGGGATTGGGTCGGATGATGATAGTTACAAGTGGAGCATAACGGGTAAGGTCCGATATTGGTTTTCTTGTTAGGAGCATTTTGGGTAGAGGGTTGAGAGTTGGCTTGATTAACAACATAATTTTGGTGGTTGGATTTTCGTTTGTGAGGAGAAAGGTTACTTTTGTGGAGAGTGGGTTTGGGTTCCGCCGTAGCATCGGTTAAGGATTTGGTTTTGGAGTTTTCAGAGGTAGGTTTAGAGTCATTTTGTGGAAGGGTTCCATCTCTATCGTGGTCATTAGAAAGTGAAGCAGCAAGAGCAATAGTTTCCTTGAGTTCCTCCCAAAGCATATTCGTAGCAATCCCAAGCATAGCAGCAGCAAATTCCTTAGTGATTCTAGTAGCCAAAAGGCAATCATGAGCAGCCGACAGACGACGTTGGTTACGACGGTTAATTGGGAAGACAATCTACGAGGACCAAAGATGAAATTTTAATGAGATGATGGGTAAGTTGTGTAAAGGAGTCAATATGAGATGATGGGGAAATGCGATAAAATCATGCTAGTGATGACTCAAGGACGAGTCGAGATTTAAAATAATGTGAATAATTTTATTATTTTCTTTGGGATACCTAATTAAACAAACAGTGTTTATAAAAATTCAAAAGTAAAATATTATTTGGTTGAGCTTTCCATGGACTTTCCACGGTAGCTTGCGAACCCAAATTAAATAACAAAACATATCAAATGAGTTGGTCTCCATAAGCTTTCCATGGCAATTTGAATGGCCCAACTAAATAAAATGACATAAATTCTTGTGAATTAGGCCTCCCATGAGTGTTCCATGGCAATTTATTGGCCCAATCAAAATAATGAGTACTAAACAATTGAGTTGGTCAGTCCATGAGCGTTACATGGCATTAACTGACCCAACTAATTAAAGAATTATCAAATCAATGGAGTTGGTCGGCCCATGAGCGTTACATGGTGTTTTAACCGACCCAACTAAATATCGAATCAACAAATCAAATATAGTATCTAGGGAACCACCCCGGTAGATACATTTCAACCAAAAAAAAATTAAACTGAAAACGGGTTGAGAAATGGATAGTTGGAGTGCCCATGGATTTACATGGATTTTTCACACAACTAAGCATTTAAAATAATTAAACATACAATTTTGGAAGTTTACCCGAATTTAGCCACGAACCACTGATGCGGTCTAAATTATACATATTATTATATAAATTTTTTTGTACTTTTAAGTACTTTTGAGCCAAGTTTTTATTGAATATTATTATTATTTGGTTTATATGTGAGTTTAATGGTTTCTAGATACAATGAGCTAAAATGGAGTACTTTTACTAAACTTGAGACCAACAAATGAAAAAGTCAAGCATATGTTATATATTACTAATTTTTATTACTATGTTAATTAACTAAATTATATATGTAGTGTCTTTAAAAAGAAAAAAAAAGAAAATAAACTCTAGTAACAAATGTTAATAAATAATAATTATTATTATGAGATGAAATAAAGGTCGGTGGAGTTGAAATCTAACCCTAGTGTCATTATTATTGGAGATATTATAATAGAAAGATTATACAGCCGCCATATAGATATGTTTATAACAACCTAATTGAAAGAACAAGTGGTATTAATATATATATTATTTTCTTTGGTGATTGTCTGGAGAAGGCAGACAAAAGAGGAAGGAGCCGCAAGAAAAAGAGAAAAAAAGCCATTCGTTCGAGCAGAGAGCGTTCGGATTCAACACCTACTCAGCGAAACATCTTTATTATTCGGTTTGATTTATTGTTTTCTTTATGAATTCAGTTTTCGAACCTTATTTATTTGGTTGTTCTTGAGTATAGTTGTTGGCTAAACCCTCAAACTGCCTAGGTTATGATAAATTTTTGTTGACGTTGGATAGTTTGGATTTTGTTTTTGTTATGGTTTATGATTAAGTAAAAGGTTTATTTTTATTCATTCGATGCATATGTGTGCTTAGGATTGTTTGGTGAACTTTATTGTTTCAAAGTTTCCTTGGTGATTGTTTCATATAATAGGATTCTGTTAAGTCATCTACTGTGTGTTTTTGACTAGTTTATGGTTGATATGCATTAAAACCATAGGAACAATATTAATAAATCAAATAGACTTAAGTGTGCTACTAATCTAAATAACTGTAAGATGATAGATTATGTGATAGGTCTTGGTTGATAAATTGCTAGATTTAGTTCTCTGTAAGGAGTCCGTCTAGGTTTGATTTCCGCGCTGTACGGTATGATTTCTTATTTGCTAGATTATTTTCCCTGTCTATCTAGTCAAGCGAATTCTTTAAATTACCTTTGATTTCCGCGCTGTATGGTAGGATTTCTTATAGAGGTACTTGTCACAAAATAATTAGCGACAGTAAGCGAGTCTAATTAAACCGGTGTTTCTAAGAACTTAGTAGAGATCCATAAGTGTCTTCTTGAGAAGGGTCAGGGTCCTGTTCGGGTTTTCTTTAAGTGACTATTTTAGGATACCAATTCCTTAACATGCATTTTCCAACTATTTGATAATTGATACATTAGGGATTCTAGCCTAGGTGGTTGATTGTCATCATCTGAATTAAGTCTAGGTTTCTTTAAGTCTTAGTGATTAATTTGATATTAGTTTAATATTATTTTTTAGTAAAACCCCCCAATAATATAAATAAATAGTCGTGTATGTAGTTTAGTCTAATTTAGCTAGTTTACATAATTAAAAGAGTCTCATGGGTTCGATATCCAGACTTACTTAGCTGCACTAGAGTCGACCGGTTCACTTGCTGGTTAGTAGTTTTAGTTAAGTTAAGAGTTTAGAATTATTACTTAGTGTCTAGATTAGCGTTTATTTAGTTAATAAATTAATAACTACTTTTAGCACATCAACCACCGTGAATTCGGTTTTTATAAAAGGAATGTAACCGTTTAGCCGGTTACGTTTAACCGTATCTTGTTCTGCTTTGGCCTAGATGCTCGAGTACTGTGGTCAGGTTATCCCCAAGGTAAGGAATAGCATCTTATCTTCGGTTCTTGGTGTAACGATTCCGGCAGAATCAGGTATACCCTAACCGGTATATACTATTTATGTGTTATTTAATAATGAATATATGAATTATAATGTGTTTATACGAGTATGTATGATTCACAGTACAGATTATACTCGATTATACAGTTAATCGTATTGGAAATACGATTAACCGATTAACGGTTATTGAAGCCCGAACGAATCGAGGATTACATTATAGACGAGATATATGATATTTAGTGATGTTTACGAAGTATTAAAGCTTCGGGATAAGTGAATTAAAGCACAGAAAAGAATTTTCGATTTAATGGTACGACGATACGTTAAACGAAACCTTTAATACCAAACCAAGCAAGAGACGATCGATCAAGCCGAAAAAGATGCGCGATTATTAATAATATGATGTTCTAAGATAATAAATGCCATGGTTTAAGTTTTTAAAAGTTTTTAAATCGGTTTTATATAAATTTCATTTTTTAAGCCAAAAACGACCGTTTTAACCTCGTTTTAAGCCAAATTAAACGTTTAACCGAAAAACGAACTGAACCAGATTATCCAAAACATTATCCAGATTACAGAAATCTGAATGTGTGGCTAGAAATGGAGGAGTGGGTCCCACCCCACCCTCCTTTGTGTTCCTATCGGATAAGGGAAGGGTAACCCCCTTTCCTTATTATTTTTTTTTTACAAAAACATTCAACAATCTTCATTTTTCTCTCAACTCCATGAACTAAAAACCGAGTTTTGTAGCACGAACAACGAGGTAAAGATCGAGTTATATTCGTTTTCATCTTCGTTTCTCGAGTTTATTTGCAAGAAAATGAGGTTTCAAGTGAAAAATGGTGAAAACCCGAGATGAAACCGATTCTTGCATGATCAAGTGATGTATACGGGTTATACAAGGGATCTTGGTCCAAGAAAGGAGTTAAACGAACCAAAAAACAAATTTTTACGGTTAAATCTTTGTTTTTAAATCATAACCGAAACTATGAAAGAAATGGCTTGATTGTGGGTGTAACAACTTGCTTGGTGTGGTGTTATTGTGCTTGTAGGTGCTGTATCTAGTTGTTAACCAAGGCTAGAAAGCGAGATCCTTGCGATTTGAAGCTAGAAACACAAGGTAGTTCGGTTTTTGTATGATGTTTGTGTTTTGGACAGATTGTGACACGTTTAGAGTTAAGTCATGAAATTTTACAGAGATGATCTACACATTAAAATATGAGATCTGTGAAATTTTGGTAATTTTTGGACAAAGGATGAATATTTGGTGAATTTAATGCTCGGTTTTGGCTAAAAATGGTGAAAAATAGTTAAATATCATGAAAAATTCTGGAAAATTGCAGATAAGCTTTTTATATCATGTAAAAGTCACACACAAAATTTTAGGTTATTTGGAGAAGTATAAGTAGGCTTTTCGGTTAAACGAGTTCTAGGGTTTTCTAGCTTGGTTTTAGTGAAAATGGCATGTAAAAAGAGATTTTGGTTCTGGAAATATTACAGGAGACTATGGGGATGGCAGGGGTCATCCAGGAAAAATTTGGGATTTTTCTAAGATCGTTTGGTATTTACGACATATTTAGTGTTTAAATGGTGTTTAAAAATAGACAAATAAATTTTAAATATAAAAATTAATTCTGGAAATATTTTTATAAAATTCCTCACTGTCAAAAAGTGATTTGTGCAAAATTTCAAGATCCTAGATTAAACGGATAATTATTTGTGTAAAACAAACTTTTAAAGCTTAAAACGCGTAAACCGGTAAAGTTCGCCTAAACGAACTGACTGGTGTATAAAAACCCTAAAAATGAACTATTTTCATATAACTAAGTTAAATGTAAATCATCCGAAAATAATTCGGATGATTTGAGTAATTTTAACCGATTTAATAGTTTCCGGTACGCCAAAGACGAAAACGGGTCCCGCGGCCAATCGGGGCGTCTAAACTGAGCTCTAAATTCACACCTTTAATTAAATTATCAGTCAACCACTATTTTCGGGTCGTGTGTGACCAAACTCATTTTTGAAACGTAAAAACGGGTAACCGTGCTAGGCACGCAAAAAGGGGAAAACAAACTATTAGAAATTTTGACTGTTGAACTCTAAACGATATCACAATCTGAGTCCGGAGAAGTGTTTCTGGGTTAACATTGCCCCCGGAATGGGTACAGTACTGGGTTAACAATGTCCCCAGATGTACCAGTTAACACGGTTAAAGTTATATTAATAATGATTGTATAGTAACGGACTTAGGGATCGTATTACAAATCCGGACTAGTAGCTGGCGTACTGTGTTACTTAATTGCTTACGATAAGGTGAGTTTCACGAGCCCCTTTTTCTGAATTGTTTTTAAATATTTTCCCGGGGCGGAAAGCATGTTACTATTGAAATGTTTAAGTACATACTGAACGCATGGATTTGCGTGTATTTATAAATATTTGATTGTACGGGAATCGTACGGAATGGGTACAGTACTGGGTTAACAGTGTCCCCAGATGTCCCTAGAAGTGTTTCTGGGTTAACATTGCCCCCGGAATGGGTACTGTACTGGGTTAACAGTGTCCCCAGATGTCCCTAGAAGTATTTCTGGGTTAACATTGCCCCCGAAATGGGTACTGTACTGGGTTAACAGTGTCCCCAGATGTCCCTAGAAGTGTTTCTGGGTTAACATTGCCCCCGGAACGGGTATAGGTACGGGTTAACAGAGGTTTCACTTGTGGGCTCAGCAGAATTACATCGCTAATATATGATTATTATAATGATTTGTCACAGTTGTTTAAATTAGTGAAACTCACCAACTATTCGTAGTTGACCCGTTTTCTTTACATGCTTTCTAGGTACTCCCAAACTGGAATAAGTGCTACATGCTTGACGATGCGTGCTTTTTGTGGAAGCTTAATGATCTTTTTGTATTAAATATGTTAATGTATTGTTGGTAAAACTTATGTGTTAACGCCTAGATGGTAACTAAACTCGGAACAATGTAATATGATGTAAATTAATGTAGTGGTGTTTTCTTTATAAGCAATGCTGTTGATATCAGACGTGTCTGTTGCATCCCGTTTACGTTTCGCTGCGGTTACGGGGTGTTACACTTGGAACCGTTTTGCCAAGGCCCAACTCACAGTTACTCGCACCCCCTATGGTTACTTATCGAACAGGTCGTACTCCCATGCCCTAAGGAAAGGGAGTAAAACCAAAACTTGGGAATTCTTAAGGAATTTCCCCAACATAAAAAGTAATCTACTAAAAATAAGAGGATTTAAAAATATTTTGAAAGTGAGGCATAACCTCGAAATTCATGTGTGTGTGCACAATAAATAAAATATAATAAAATAAAATAATTAGCCTATATAAGCTGTAAACAATTTTATAAGCACATAAGACAGTTCAGATGAGCACGTGTAGGGTGCTAAGAATATGACTAGGACAATTTCTAACGACCTATCTTAAAACCTTCGGCTCTAATATCAATCTGTCACACTCCAACCTAAGGCGGAAATGATGGGGCGTGAGCATGATTTTTCACAGCTCGAAGATACTATCATAAATAAAATGTGACAATATCTATTAAGTTAATTATTTCCAAATGCAATGCATAAATATTCAAAACACAAATAATTAATTTAATACAGGTAATCCAATCAAGATTTAAATAATAATTGTTTTCAATAAAACCCTAAGGTCTTTCTAAGTGTCCATACTTCAAACTTCAACTAATGGCAACCTACATATGCATAGAAAATAGAGTTTGTTAACAACACATGTTGAGTGAGATTATCACCAGTTTTTACAATGATATAATATTAATATAATTGATAAAAGAAATAAGCAAAACGTTAAAAATGCGGTAAATAAATCAAACAGTGAGCAAATAAGGTGTCAGTTTACCATTGCCAAGCGAATCGGGCGTCAGTAAATCAAACATGAGCAAGTAATAAGACCGTTACGAAGCGAATCAGACGTGGGTTAATAGTAATGGCCATACTATAAATGAGAATATGTTGGACCTCTCCGAATGCGATAAAGTAAGCAAATAAGCAAGTAACAAATATATTTGATCAATCACGCACAATTACACGTTTGCTATTTTTGTGTATATATGTAATATAAAAGAAAATATTAGTAAGTACACATATGTCCCCACAACTTGTGAAAACTTAATAAAATAGGGGAATGATAAAACTCACCTTAAATATTACGCAAATGAATAAATTAATGATAATCAGGTTAGTAATTAATCTAGTTGTCCACTACGCGTCGAACGAAACAAACTAACTGTTAGTCCCATTTTGATTTAGTCTTTTGTGTTGTAAATATATGTTTTGGGCTTTAGTTGTTAGTGTTAAATGTATAGGCCCAAGGGAAATAATGTTGTAAAGCCCATTGGGCATTGGATGTGTTCTACTTCTCATACATGCTTCCCTATAAATAGGAAGCATGCCATGAGAAGCATGATTGATGATTAATCAATAGAAAACCTTTTTGGCAAAAATTCTATCTCTCTAACCTTCTCTCTTCTCTCGGCTCTTTCACTCACTTTTCTTTAACCGAAAATAAACTCAAGATCCGAGACCTCTTGGTTGCTTAGTGTGATTTCCGCTAGCACTAAGTTAGGTTGATCCAAAGACGTTGTTAGATCCACCTTAATAGGGACCTACAATTTGTATCAGAGCTTCGGCTCACTAGTTGAGGGTTTTTGGATCACAACCTTGGGTTTTGATCTTGAGAAGAAGAAAGCAAGTGTTCAAGTGCTCTTGACAAGAAAAACTTCAAAAACAACAAAAACAAGAAAAATACAAAAATGCAAAAAGAGTTGGGCAAAATCTTCATAAATATGTCTTAGAAAGTGATCTTGGTAAAAAATATCAATTATAGATCTAAGAAGTTTTGGGTTAAAAGGTGTTAAAGCTTGGGTTAAGGGTTCAAAGGTTGGTCAAAATTGATAAAGAACAATTTTGCTTCTCATGACATAAAAGTTTGTGCAACAACCTTTGACCTAGTACGGATAAGGTTAGGTGAAAACAGATAGCTAGAGTACCAATACTGTCACGATCAAGAGAACTACCAATCTAAACATGATGACAAACACTGACTTGATATCCACTATCAAGTCATTTGAAATGGATGAGCAGATGAGAATGAACAATCATCTCAGTTCACTGAATCAAGCTGGAGTGAGTACTGCCACCTCGATGCCAACTGCTTTTATAAGCAAAGCTCAACCGAATGTGTATCCCGTGACCACTCCCAAGTACTCCTCATGTGTTCCTTCACAACCAACAGCATTCATCTCAACAACAAATCAATCAGATTCTTTAAATACAAGCTCGTTCCAAAAGGCGGTCAACAGTGCAGTTGCCCAAGCCCTAAAAGCTCAAGGGATTTCATCATCTTCAAAACCTCAACCAAGCAAGCCTTCAAGTTTCTGTGAAGCATTACCTATGCTAAATGACTCCAACATCGCAATAGTTCATGCTTTTCTTTCAAGCCATGAAGAGTTGATGAAAGGAAATCTATTGCCTCCTCAGTTTGAAGCTGGAGACTTGAGGGATATCAATCAGAAAGATCTTGAGAAGATGGATATCAAATACCAGATGGCAATGGCAGTGCAAAGGTCTACTAACTTCATGAAAACGTACGGGAAGGATAGCTTTAATGATTCAGACAGGAAAAGGATCAGGTTTGATAAATCAAAGTTGGTCGCTACAACTGTGGTGAGATGGGTCACTTTTCCCGAGAATGCACGAATCCTTCAAAACCTGCAATGATATTCGTGTGACTGAGGTGACAGAGGAGGAGAACGGCAAGGCTGCAGGAAAAAGGCATGAGATGCAAAAACCAAGCAGCTCATCACAAAGAATTGGAGGTCATCCACACAAGGGCAACTCAAGCTCAAACTCAAAAGCCCTTGTCTCCCAATCGGAGGTCCAAGTTGGTGTGGATTGGGATGATCAATTTCAAGAGCTGCAGAATCCACTTAACATGGCTGGTATGGCTATCACAGACAATGAAGCTTCCTCATCTGCTGCTGCAAGTTCTGATGCGTCACCATTAGACGAGGTAAAAAGAAATCTATGCACTGAAGCTTGCGTAAATAAAGTACATATTATAGATATCTTCAGGACGAAGTTTTGAAAGAAAACGCAAAACTTCGTCAACTAAATGCTGAATATGTAAAGGCTGACAAGATATATGTTGAAAAGATTAAAACACATCACGATGATGTTGCAAATCTTAAACTTAAAATCTTTCAAGGAGAGCACAATGTCATCTATTACAAAGACATTGTAAATAAATTAAAAGATGAAATTGAAAAGTTGAAACTTGATCTTTCTGATAAACGAGAAAAAGAAAAATAAGTTGAAAGATTTGAGGCATCATCTGAACAATTAGATGATCTTATCAAAGCTCAGAGAAGTACTAAAGTTAAAACGGGACTAGGATGTGATTACTCAGCAGTGCCTACACCAATGAATGATAATTACACTTGCCTACCCCATTTTAGCTATAATACTTCTACTGATGAAGAGATGGCATATGGTATTGGTAAAATACCAAAACCAGTGAAATTCGTTTCAGCCGCCTCTCCATCAACAGCTTAAATTTCGTCATCTGATAATTCTAACGTCAACATGTCTTGTGTAGCAGGTGATGTAAGTGGTGGGAAGGTTAACAAGTATTGTAAATCAAAGGGAGAGTTAGAACCACGTTTTGAATCCTGTGTGGGTCTAACAAAAACCATTAACAATCCTGTTTGTAACAAAGTGTGTGAATCATTGATAGGAAGTTTAATGTCTAGATCAAATGGTGTATTTTGTGAATCATCTAAGTGATGACAGTTGTATAAATGTTTGCAATGAAAGTGAATGTTCCTCTTCTGATTCAGAATGTGAAACTATATTTGATGAAACTGTCAAAATCAAGGTTAATGAACAGATTAGTCAAAGCTGCTCATCAACTGATAATAAAATTGAGAACTTAATAAAAGAGAAAGTTAGCTTTGAAAATGTAAAACCGAGCACTTCATGTAAATATGTGCCACCAAAGAAAACTTCATTTTCTCAAAATAAAAATTATAACAAAAGTTCTCAATTTTATGATCAGTGTGATAGTACCTTTTATTACTCTCGACAGAAACCTAGGCAATCAAATCATTTTGCAACTCATCATTCAAATGCTTTCAATTATAAGTCAGATAGAGGTCACCAACATGTAAACCAAACAACATCACCTCATCCCTCATATCTCAGCGAGCAAGATGTCTATAAATGGAACCAAAGAAAATGTTACTTCATTTGTGGAAATCCGTCTCATCTTGCAAGACATTGCAAGAACTGGCACAAACAACAAAGAGACTTCAACAGTAAGTTTGGTAAGACATTTCCTGGGTATAATGCTCAAACCAAGAAAATGTCTCACCAAACTTACACTTCAGACAGTGAGACAAATTTAAGATCCAAGAGAACCGAAAAACCCATAAAACCATTTTGGCTAACCCAAAAAGAAAGAAGGCGGTTAGCTAAGGGTTCTGAAGCTGAAAAGCCCAAGAGCCCTTCAAAGGTTTTCTCAAAGGCTAATCAAGAAGATTTTATGGTTAAGCCTAAACCAAAACGAAGGCAATCCAGAAAACTTTTCAAAAACCGAGGAAATCATAATTCAAGTTCCTCGAGAGATTGTTCTTCAGATTCTGATTCACCAAAGGATTTCATTTTCAGAAATCATAAAATTAAACTTGGTGATTTTGTGTTTAACCTTCCCGAGACAAGAGTGTCTCGGGAAACCCTCCACTGACTGGTCCTTCGTGTGTAGGGTCAGCCTGGACGGCCTGTCAACAGCATTTGGTACTTGGACAGTGGCTGCACCCGACACATGACAAGAGATGAATCGCTGTTGTTCGACATCAAACCATTCAACGGTGGTCACGTTTCCTTTGCCGGTAATATTGGAGGAGAGATAACGAAACAAGGGAAGGTCTCGAATGGCACATTGACATTTGATGAAGTTAATCTGGTGGAACAGCTCAACCACAACCTGCTAAGCGTCTCTCAGATCTGTGATAAGAATTTTCAACCCTATTTACTGAAAATGAATGTCTCATTCTGAAACCAGGTTTTAAAGTCCCTGAATAATGGATTATGATGCGTACTCCGAGGCACAACGATGCCTACATTCTGGACATGAGAAGCAATCATTCCATGCGGTCTGCTTCTTGCTTGATGTCCAAGGCCTCGGAGAACGATTCATCTTTATGGCATCGACGGTTGGGTCACGTCAACTTTAAGAACTTGAACAAGTTGGTTAAAGGTGACCATGTGAGGGGTTTGCCAGTAAAATCCTTTCACTGTGCTGAAAAATGTTATCTTGCTCTAAATGCAAACAGCATAAACTCCCTCATAGGCCCAAGCTTGTCAATTCCATCAATTCCACTCTTCAATTGCTACACATGGATCTTTTTGGTCCAATTCAACCAATGGCAATAGATCGAAAAGCCTATTGTCTGGTTATTACTGATGACTTTTCGCGTTTCAGTTGGACATTTTTGTTAGGGCACAAGGACGAGACGTCACATTTTTTGCTCAGGTTTATTGTGTTGGTTGAGAATCAAACTGATAAGAAGGTGAAATGTATTAGAAGTGACAACGGCACAGAAATCTGCAACAAGGTGGTGAATGAATTCTGTCAAAACAAGGGAATTGTTCATCAACTCAGCGCACCTTACACTCCCGAACAAAATGGGGTGGCTGAGAGAAGAAACCGTACTTTGGTGGAAGCCGCTAGAACAATGCTCTCATATTCAAAACTACCATTGATTTTCTGGGGAGAAGCCATCAACGCTGCCTACTTTACCCAAAATCGTGTGCTGCTGAACAAAAGACTGAACAAGACTCCATATGAAGTCTTCTATGGATCGAAGCCAAGGGTAAATTTCTTCAGAACGTTTGGATGTCCCTGTACCATTCTCCAAACAAATGTTGGAACGACTTCCAAGTTTGCTGAAAAGGCGGATGAGTGCTACTTTGTTGGTTATTCTGCTAATAAAAGTGCTTATCATGTGTATAACAAGAAATCAAGAGTAACCTTGGAATCCTTCAACATTGATTGGCAAGAGTTAAACCCTACTGAAGCACACAATGGTCCGGATTGGATGTTTGATTATGAGGATTGTTCAAGCAGTTTCGTGGAATGTATATGACACCCGCTGCACCAATAGTTTCATCTGTTGCTTCTCCGCTTGTTCAACCAGATGATGATCAGTCTTTCCTGATGCATGCTGTTTTGAAAGATCTTGGACATGTTGACATAGCTGCTGTTGCACCCATACTGAATGTACAACCAATGGCTAACCACCAAGTCCCGATTGGTGATAAGCAGCCCTCTGCCGACACCACTGAAATGCAAGCTATTGAAGACATGACTGATTCAGATTCTGACTCGTACATGTCAGCAAACAACAACCAAAATGTTCAAGTCGACCAAACAGATCTGACTCCTGCAGAACCAAGTGTGGTGGAATCTGTCCCCACACCTCCCTCAGAAGAATACAATCAAGGTCCTGCAATGGAGGCTGATGTATCATGTGGGCAGGTGGAACCCAGTCCGAATAAAACTTCTGATAACATCAACACAACTTCTATTCCAACTGTTGCTGTTCCATTCTATGACAACCTATGGGAAGGTCCCATTGCTGTAGAACATTTGGTTGAACCACAAGAAGATGGAACTGATCCTCAACCAAGTGTTTCTGTCCCTGTGACCACTGTCATGCATCCCATAGAGAGCCTGTCCATTCAACTTGAGGCCATACCAGTCGAGCATGTCGACCAAATTCCACAGCTACCAATTCATCGTCGACATCCGACTGAGAACATCATCGGAGATCCATCTGCTGGCATCCAAACACGCAGCACCTCCGGTAACATTAACAGATGTCTTTTTGCTTGTTTTATCTCTCAGGTGGAAACCAGGGACTACAAAGTCGCACTAAAAGACAACTCCTGGGTAGAGGCCATGCAAGAAAAGCTGTTATAGTTTCAGAAGTTGAATGTTTGGAGGCTAGTAAAGAAGCCAGAAAATAAAAGGCTAATCGGAACGAAATGGGTGTGCCGAAATAAAAAGGATGACAAAGGGGTGATCATCAGAAACAAAGCCCGGCTTGTTGTACAAGGTTTTTGGCAACGTGAATGTCTTGATTACGATGAAGTCTATGCACCGGTGGCCAGACTAGAAGCAATTCGCATCTTTCTGGCATACGCCTCGTACATGAACTTCAAAGTATATCAAATGGACGTGAAGACTGCTTTCTTATACGGGAAAGTAAAAGAAGAGATCTATGTCAGTCAACCTCTAGGTTTTGAGGATCCATTTCATCCTGATCACGTTTACCACCTTGACAAAGCACTATATGGTCTTCACCAAGCACCTCGCACTTGGTACGCCACACTGGTTGATCATTTGGTGAAAAATGGTTACAAGAGAGGAATCATCGATCAAACTCTCTTTGTCAAGAAGGTCAACAGTGATTTGATTCTGGTTCAAGTTTATGTCGACGACATCATCTTCGGGTCCACGAATGATGATCTGTGCAAGGAGTTCTCTGAGGTTATGCAACAGCGATTTGAGATGAGTTCCTTAGGGGAGATGACCTTCTTCCTGGGCTTACAAGTTAAGCAAAAGAAGGACGGGACTTTGATTCACCAAGAAAAGTACGTTCAAGACATTGTTCAGAAATTTGGTTTCAAGGACTCATCATCATTCATGACACCAATCGCAACACGGCCTATTCTAGCTCCTGATCCATCGGGAAAACCAGTCGATCAACACCTTTAGAGGTCAATGATTGGTTCCCTGATGTATCTCACTGCAAGCAGAGCAGACATCATGTTCCCTGTTTGTCAGTGTGCCAGATATCAGTCAGACCCGAGAGAATCCCACATGACGGCTGTCAAGCGTATTTTCAGATACTTGAAGGGTAGACCGCGTTTGGGTCTTTGGTATCCAAAGGAATCTTCCCTGGAACTTCATGCTTACACCGACAGTGATTATGGGGGATGCAACTTGGACAGAAAGTATACATCTGGTGGATGTCAATTCCTGGGAGATCGGTTGATCTCATGGCATTGCAAGAAACAAGTCACTGTGTCCACCTCCACAGCAGAAACCGAGTACATTGCTGCATCCAGCTGCTGCTCTCAAGTGATATGGATCCAGCATCAGCTGCTGGATTACGGTTTGAATTTCTATGGATCAATGATCAAATGTGAGAATGAGGCGGCCATTGCTATTGTCAAAAACCCGGTCCAGCACTCAAAGACTAAGCACATTGACATCGAATACATTTTATTCGTGATTGTTATGATCGCAGGCTTGTCGACATAAAACGGGTCCATACTGATTTTAACTTTGCAAATCTCTTTACAAAAGCTTTCAGTCGTGCCCGATTTTTGTTTCTAGTTGAGTCATTGGGCATGATTTCTTTTAAGTAAATCTTATCTTTTAGGTTTTAAAACTGTAAATATTTTTCAAATATGTCACAATTTTAGAGGAAGAAAATGAGTTAACTTTAACTCACCAAAAAGATTTTTAAATTTACTTTTAGTAAAACAAAAATCGAGTCACTTGACTTAACAAAAAGATTTTATTTTAATATATAATATTGATTTCATCTTTACTCCTATTTAAGTTAATTCTAAGAAAATTCTAAAAGAATTATCCCGTTTAGAGGGAGATTCTGTTTAGAGGGAGTCGGATATTTAAAATTCTCAATCTAGAATTTGATCCGTTTTTTGTGGAAAATGATAGTACATTGGTTTGTAATGATTCTAGCGTGTTAAAAGAATAGAACAAAAGGCTACAAGGTCATTCATAGATGTGGAGGTAGGGTTGACAAACAAGTAAGTGTCTGATGATATAAACCAAAATTCCTGCCGGTACTAGTGGATATACGATTATGAAGCGGCTGCATGATTCTGTAAAGTCACATTCATGAAGGCAAAAATGTAACTATACATGTCATACCCAAGCCTCTCTTTACCTGATCACAGTCATCTTATGAAAGTCATTGTCAGTTTTAATTTTTTATTGAGTCAAGTAAAGCGTCAAGAAAAGCAAGAAAAAGAAAAACAAAAGAGTCAGAAAAGAAAAGGAAAAATCAAGAAAAAGAGTCAGAAAAGGAGTCAGTCCTAGGAACTTTAACTTCTGCTTCATTTCTTCATTTATTTTCAACTCAAGCCTTGGACTTTCTACGTTTGTAGTCATACAAGATCTGATTGCTAAGGCCCTGAGTCTTCTGCTTTGTTTTATTTTCTTTCTTTTGTTCAAGCCTTGGACTTTCTCTGCGCGATAATATGGTATTATCCGACCTGATTGTTATGGCCTGAACTTCTGCCTTATTTTAATCTTTCTAGATCAAGTCAAGTGTGCAAAGCACAAAGTGTCATGTGTAAAGTGTACAGTAAGTCAGTCTGTCAATAAGAGTACCGTGATCAACTAAGAAAGGTCTAAGTCAAGTTGAGGTGATATGTTAACACAAAGTAGGCCTGAGATATGATGGAATCAGTAACATGTCTGATTAAGTGGGGACCACATAAGCACCGTGCCTAATTGTACTTTAAACGTATCATTTCTGGCATCAAAACACTTGTCAAGTTAAAAAGGAGGACAATATCTACAGTCAATGATGAACTTGTGTCACAATAATTTCAAAATAGAAACGCGATCTAGGGCTTTGCAAATCAATATGATTCCATATCGTGATCATTCTTTGTAAATTAACTAAAGAAAAGAACTATGAAAATTAATTTAATATTATTGTTTTAACTTTAAAATGTCTTAATTTTTTTTGTTTTGTTTGTATTTTCTAAAATATTAAGTATTTGCATAGTTTAATATCTTAAACTTTATTTTTTTTATTTATTTTATTTTATCTTTAATTTTAAATTTTAATTTTATTTTGGTTTTTAGTTCGGTGTCTTCTTTTATTACGTTTTATTTTGACAAAAGAGATCGTTCGTGCAAATGTTAACGCTTATGGACCAACAAAAGAAAATATTATAAACAATCAAGTGCGTGGGTTCGGTGGGTAAATGTTTTTCGGGTTTGAAAATGCTAATTGTTTTAAAGACCGAGGACCGAGAGTGTATTTTCGGTGAATACTCACGATGTTTTGACCTTATCGTGAGATAGGCTGACCCTATATATAAGGGAAACCTAAAATATCTTTCACTATTCACCAAACACTTTTAGCTTTTACTCTCTTCTCTCTCACATCTTCAAACTCTCAAACCCTAATCTTCTTCTACTTTTCAAAGAATCCGGCCCTCATAATCACAAACATGCCATTGAATCCTGAGTATCCACCCTCGGTATAACGTCAGAACACCATAAATCATTTCATCTTCATGTTTCTGGATTCTCGTGGATCGAGACGACGGTTCATATGAACCGTCGGCTAGATCCATGACTGATCTTCGTATGAGATTGATTAATATGTTGTGTATAATCTGTTGTTGGACTTATTGATCTTGATTATCATCATTAATTATTAGAATTAGGGTTGTTTGTGTAAAGTTTGTAGATTTAAGTTTTTGTTCAAAGGTTCTAAGGACAAATTGACCAAGTAAACAAAGGAGATTCAAGCTCAAACTTTCCAGAAACTTGATTCGCAGCTAGGCAACCATGAGAAAAGAAAAGGGAGGATCAAAAAGGGCTAAGTACAGGTCTTCGCATGAAAGGGTCTTTCGCTTCGCTTGACCTCATGCGAAGCGAAACATCTTTCTGTTTCGCTTCGCTTGACCTCATGCGAAGCGAAACAAGGTCTCATGCGAAAAACCCACACTTAGCAAAATTTTCAGAATCTCAAACCTAATGCTACTGAACTGTTTTTGAACAAATAAACTGTTTGGACTATTGGACTGTTTTGGACTTGATCTTTGAACATTATGGACTAATTAACTTATAGATTGACTAAAATTAACTTATTAACTTATTAAATCTATAATGTACATATTGATAGTATTAAATCTAATCATCTAATATGTAGATACTTAATGCTTATGTATATATCTTGTTTAGTTTGCTTATGTCTTAATGATGGCTCTCATAATCTCTTGGTTTTTAACTTCAGGGGCATAACAACTTTTGCGCTCTCGAGTTACCTAAGGCAAAGGCAGATAAGGTGTTCACGTCCATGGTCAAGGGGCTAAAGCAATCACCCCTTGCATATGCTATTACCGCCAATCCAGTAGTGTATTACAAGTGGATTTTGGATTTTTGGGCATTTGCAAAGATAGCTGATGATTCTCTGTCCTTCACAACAACGGTCGCAAGATAGGAATTGACCATCACAGAAGCTGATATTCGAAGAGTGTTGAAGATAAAGGATGCGCCAGAGTACAAGTATGAAAGAGGAAACAAGAAGAAGCTGGCTGACTTTGTCACACAGATGGGATATGACACATAATGGAAAAGTTTGGAGAAGAGTCGTTTGTCACCATACTGGAAATTCCTATTCCACATCATCACTCACTTTTTTTCCGATATTCGTGGAGGATTTGACAGCAAGAGCTCTGACTGGGTGCGTGTTATGTCTGCATTGACTACCAAAGAGAAGTTCAACTATTCTCGAAGGATATTTCTGTGTATGTTGGGAAATATAAAGAGCGGGGCTACATGGCTTATGTACCCGAGATTTGTGCAGCTTCTGTTAGATGATATGTTACCAAATGTTCCAAGGTGTTAGTGTTTGGTGTGTTGTTGAGCACCAAGGGCAGAGGTCACCAGTATACGGGACCACGACCTGGGCCTAAGTTTGGTTTATTTGAAGAGACAAAGCCTGCTGGGGAAGAGGCGTCTAGTGAAGGTGAAGGTGATGAAGAACCCGAAGTTGAAGGTGAACAAGATTCATCAGATGAGTCGGCCGAGGATCGAACAAAGGCCAAGCATGACTTGAAGAGGAAAGTGGCTGAAAAGGGCAAAATGATAGAACTTGAGGAGGAGGAAGAAGACCAGCCGCCCCTGAAGCGCTTGAGGAGACTTGGAGACTCCCAGATGTCAACCAAGTCTCATGACAAGTCTCCCTCACAAGACAAACCGTCCGACCAACCAAAAATCACCAAAGAAGCCCTGGCCCAAGCCCTCAAAACACTAGACGTAACCAAGATACAAATCCCTACCTACAAGCCACCTAAAACCAGAAAGAAAACCAAAGCAAAGAAAACCAAGACCCTACTTCATGACACACCAGAATCTTCACCTCAACCCTCACTAACAGACCAACCAATTTGAACATTCCTACCTCAAATACCTTCCTTACCACGCTCACCACAACAACAACAAACCCAACCCGAGCCTTCTCAAGCCTCAACACCACCTGCCCAACCAACCTCATCCATATTCACTCCATCGGTTTTCAGCTCACCAATACAAACAACAAGCCTATGGAGCAAAACCGTTATAACTTCCCCAACCCAAACCGTCACACCGTCTACAACGCAACCAACTCCACCCACCACCATAACTTCACCAATCCTTACCCAAACCATCACCTTACCTTTGCCTACAACCTCACCACCCATAACGACCACCACCCCGCCATCCACCATAATCTCACCCAAACCCATCTCCCGAGGGAAGTCTTCGACACCTCCAGTATACGCCGATCCTATCCTCGATAGGATCGTCGCACAGGAGGAATCAAACGCTAAAAGGGCGGAAAGAGAAATAATGCTCCTCAAGTTCATTAAGGAGATAAAGCAGAAAGCGTTGGAGGATGAGGCAGAAAAGGCGGCTCTGAGGGATAGGATAAGGGTGTTGGAAGAGCAGAAGGAGGCAAGTGACGCTCTTGCCGAAAATCAAAGATTGTTGACAAACACCTTCCACACCCGAATCCAGAATCTACAAGCGTTGATGAATCATGAAGCCTCTAAGAACGCTAATCTGAGAGCAGATCACACTAGACTTGGAGATAGACTGGCTACACTTGAAAGAGACTTACCAAGTGCTAGTGCTCTCAGATCAAGCGTAAACAAAAAGACTGAAGATGCTACAAGAAGGTGGGATGTTGAAAAGGAAGCTACAAACTCAAGAGTTGCTGATCTGGAAAATCAACTTGCTTCCTCCACCTCTCTCGATTCGCTCAGAGCAGAAATGAAGGCGATAAAAGAAAGGATCAAGGAACAAGACCGTCTGAATGAGCTACAACTCAAGACTAACAAAGATATGGTGAGCAAGTACCAGGCAGCCTCAGACCTCATGGGCATTCAAGAAGACGAATTTCATGGTCTGGAGGATAGGCTTGACGTTGTATTTGGAACTTGGAGAAGGTCTGGTGAGACTTCTCAAGTCGGTGGTTCACAACCTGCCGCAGGTACTTCTGTGACCGTGCGAGGCGTACAGGCTGTTGTGTCTGAAGGAGAGGCGACTATTGGTCGGTTAGTACAATAGAGCGGCCAATCTAGCGGTGTTGGTGGTGGTTATGATGGTGATGAAGATGATGATGGTGATGAAGAAGATGATGAGGAGGAAGAAGATGATGTCGATTATGAGGTTCATGACAGTTTTAATGATGATGACAATGATGGTGTTGAAGGTGGAGCAGGTGGAGACGGAGGGGCCGGGGCAGCAGGAGGTAGAGGTGGAGATAACACTCAAACACCTCCACCAGCTCAACATGATGTTCAAGACCCTGCTGCTCGCGACTCTGTGGCAAAGTCAGGGAACACGACACACAGATTACTGACATTTATAAAGATTTATTTCCTGATGACTTTGCAGGTGCCATGGATGATTTTATCGAAGCAGGAAAGAACTTGGAGCAACTTATTGATCAAAATACAGAGGGGAGGGTTGAAGACGATTACATCATTACTCACCAAATCCAGATACTCCTCCTGCTCAAGTTCAGACTACAGAGACTCCTACTGCTGATCCCATCTCCACTCCAACAGATGACTTGACCAGGAACCATTAAAGAGAAAGAGAAAGAATCACATAGTGTCAAGTAGTGCATGCGCCCGCGATCTCATCTATCCTTACCACGATGATTCACTGATCGTATATGCAAAGTACAACAAGGAGAACGCATGTTGGGGGATCAGGCGATACAGTGGTGATCTGATATACCTCACCCATCATGAGCTGAAATCACTACCAGAGCTTGACCTCAATTATCTTCGAAAAGCTCTAGGTCATGGTGCGGTTGGGAGCACTCTGGACATGTTGGATTCCAGATTATCTTCATCAACAGTCGAAGGTTGATTACAAGGAGTTTGAGCCAAATAAGGGTCGAAAGTACAAGAACCCAAGAGAAATTGACCTAGCCACCGGAGAGCCACGAACCATGTGGAGATACAGGGCACCGAAGAATTGTCATATCATTTACCATGGAGAGCCCTTTATTCCCAACATCCTCCGAGACTTTACAGGCTAGGAATTTGACAACACAACAAGGGAGGCCATCATACGTTGCAAAGATCTGCCAGAGATTCGCGTATTTGACGAGCATGAGCTGATGGGATTGCATATAGAAGATATCAAGAAGCTCTACAATTCACCCCTCGGAACCGTCGAGGACATCGGTCGTCAGAACACAGACTGGATAGTGGAAGCCTTCAACAAATTTGTTAAAAGAGTTGTTGAACTTCCACTACCCGAGGATGGCTGGCTGGATTACGACACCGACGGGTTCCAATACTAAAGACTAGAGGGAGATTGTTAGTCCCATTTTGGGTCTTTTGTATTGTAAATATATGTTTTGGGCTTTAGTTGTTAGTGTTAAATGTATAGGCCCAAGGGAAATAATGTTGTAAAGCCCATTGAGCATTGGATGTGTTCTACTTCTCATGCATGCTTCCCTATAAATAGGAAGCATGCCATGAGAAGCATGATTGATGATTAATCAATAGAAAACCTTTTTGGCAAAAATTCTATCTCTCTAACCTTCTCTCTTCTCTCGGCTCTCTCTCTCTCACTCACTTTTCTTTAACCAAAAATAAACTCAAGATCCGAGACCTCTTGATTACTTAGTGTGATTTCCGCTAGCACTAAGTTAGGTTGATCCAAAGACGTTGTTAGATCCACCCGAATAGGGACCTACACTAACTGAACCTAAAAGTTTAAAATAAGAAAATATAAGTAAAAACAGACTCTTTTTCGCTGGAATCGATCCAAACGGATGTTTAGAACTCCGGTTATGTTAAATTAAAAGTTTAAGCGAGTCGGTACTGATCAGAATCCGAACAGCAAGTCGGAATTTGTGTTTTAGTCAATAGTATTAAAATCTCATTACAAAAATAAAAGTCTTCTGGACCGAAAGTTGGTTCTGACCAGATGCATGAGAAATTGAATAGTCAAAGATGTTGATTATTATGCCCTTAAACGTTGACCACCGAGACTCCCTCAATTGGCAAAATTGATTGAGGCATTTTGTTCTACAGATAAAAATCTACAATATTGAAGTATATAACTTACCTAAACAATGAATGAAACAAGAGATAATCAAGGTCAAAGGGCCTTGAAGCTTGAAAGTCAACAAAGGCTTAAAGAAATTTTAGAAACCAACAATGGAGTAAGGGAATTTCTTGGGTTTTGAGAGGGTGGCTGGTATTGAAGTAATAGTTTAGGGTTTTAGGATATGCCTTGTTTAAATATTAAGGGTTAAGGCTTGTTTAATAGGATATAGCTCGTTTAGGAAACTGAATAATCAATTAATAACAAAATCGGGTATAATAACTTAAAGATTTCGGTTTGGACAGCAATAAAACGAAATTGGAATGTTTTATAACATTAGTTGACATATCTCGGAGCTTAAGTTTTGTTAATTTAATCAAAAATAGGAAAGAATTGGCAAAACTAGTCCCTGTAGTTCCCGAAAATATGATTTTTAGCCGTTTTAAGCGATTTTAAAGGTTTCAAAGAGCTATATGGCATAATTGAAAGTTATGAAATTATAAAATAAGTTAAATACAAGTTTTAAATAGTTTGAAAGATCTGAATTACATTCTCGAATCGGTTTAACCAAATACGAAAAATCTGAGATATTACAGGATCGACCTGATCGTAATCTTTGTCAGTCATGTCACAGTTATTTACTTGCCCCTACTAATTGCTCATATGATGTCATAAATGTAGCCATGAAAGCAAAATGCTTCTCCGCTCCTTTCATGTTCACAGTTGTTGGTGGTGATACATTAGGACTTGGACTAGCAGTACCAGTATACCCAGATGCACTAGTAAATATGTTAGGCTCAAAAACAGCTTCATGTGGAATCTCAGAAGTCGCTTGAAAGTAAAAAAAGCAGTGATAGGAATTGAAGAAGTCATATTCACTGGGCTTGATCACCATACAACATAGGATCCTGTTTACTTTTAGAAGAGTTTTGACACTTAAGCTCAAACTCTCTCTCTCTCTCTCTCTTTCTCTTCCAACTTCTGCACGAAATCCATGGCAGTTAGGGCTTCATCTCTAAAATAGTCATTTTCAATAAGAACCATTAAGTATGTTAAATAGGAATAAGGTAGTGAATTCTTCAAAGTGTCAATAAGATCACTATCAACTGGAAGTATTGAGAATCTGTTCATTTCAGCAGTTAAATGACAGATTCTAGTGATCAACTCTCCAATGGTTTCACCAGCAATAAGGTTAAAGCTTTTGACCTGATACTTTAACATTGACTTCTTGATTTTCTTTGTATTTCCCATGCTTCTTGACCTCAAATCTTGATACAAAGGAGCACATTTCCTGATGTGACTGAATTGGTGAAAGATATGCTCGGGTAAAGCCGTGGTCAATGTGGAGTAAACTTTCATTTCAATCTCATAAGATATCTTCTCCTCAGCCAACATCTAAGAAAATAATTTGTCAGAGTTTCCCAGTGTGACAGAGTTGACTATTGGGACATATGTAACCTCTAAACTCTGCACACTCTTGATGAACAGCACCCAAATGAGCTCTAAACCTTAAGTCCCATTTCGGAAAATCATACAAATTATTAAGTCGTGGACACTTGGTATGAGATCCAATCTCAGCATCAGTAGTCAACATTTGTTGCATTAAAGCATTCGGAGAAGCAAGAGCATAGAAGTTTGCCATGATGAAAGTTTCAGGGTGAAAACTACCAATCTTGAAAGTTGAGGGTGTAAGATGACAATCTGTGAAACTTAAATGTAACGAATGAGAATACTTTAGATGACCGAATGAAATTAACGAATGTGATACTATTCAAATGAATGTAGACAAATGAGAGAGTACGAATGTGGTAAATCAGGTAACGAATAGGCTAACGAAAGAGGAGCAGTAATCACGAATGTGTAAACAAATGTGGATGATACGAATGAATGAACAGTGCACGAATGAGTCTACAATGTAACGAATGAGTTGTTAGAAGCGGTTAAAACAACTTAATAACTGTCAAACGAATGTGTAAAAAACTTAATAACGAATGAGTTGTGAAACATCCAAAGTCCAATTCAAGTCCAATTAACACGATTAACCTCGTTAATTGAACAATTTTAAATACGAACAGTCCGTATATCAATTTCGATACAATAATCACAATTAACCAATAAAACTTAGATCAATTATCGTGAATTTAAGTCCTAAACGTGATTCAATCAGACACAAGCTCTTATACCACTTGAGAAAACCTGATTCAATCGTTTACATTACGGATCTACTAATTTGATATGAACTACGTTAAGGTTTTACTTAAGTGTGCGTAATGTGTGTGTTGAGAGTAAATTTGGACAGAGTAACGAAATGGAATTTGATTAATGAAGAACTCTCCTTAATTTCAATAACTTACAGGGTCTATATATAGACGATGAGTACATGCAGTCTCATTCGTTAGACCCTCCTTAACGAATGAGCCACTCATACGCTATAATACTTTAGCATCATTCGTTAACATAACGAATGAACACATACGTTAATCTCATTCGTTAACATCCCCTAACGAATGAGGACTGATGACACACGGACACATTCGTTATTAGTTACTCTAAAGAATGTGCCAATACATTAGCGAATGTGCCGTATATAATTTACCAAAATACCCCTATTCATTTTTCTAATGTCCAAAATACGTTAACACAAAGACCGAGACGTAAAACGATGTATCAATATTAATGACAACCTAATCTACTTAAGCAAGGGTGTGGCCGGTTTGTTTATAAAATTCATACTTTGAAAAAAAAAAATAAGCAAGGCCGTGGCCAATATATCTGGTCATAGCTCAAATGAGACTGTGAATAAGTATTTAACTTGCCATTCATGGGTAAATCGACCAGGTTCAAATTTCTTATAATTTACTGATTGCATCTAGTGTTCAAGACTTAAACCATTTATGATAGTAAAATCAGATACCAGATACTCCAAGATTCTCTGTCTGGCCATGTATAGATGCAGTGTCCTTCAGTTTACTTGGGATATCATATTATTAAATGTATGGATATTAGTATCGGAAATGACATAAAATTGTGATGATCAAATTTTACGTATAGTATATTAGTTAGCTTAAAAGGAAAATGTAAACCTAGTTGTAACTTGGAAGAGACTAATTTCATTAAGAACAATAGACAACTTGGAAGTTGTAATTAGTGATGTGTGTGGTACCAGTTCGTAAAACAGTCCTAATCTTTTTCTTTTTAAGTTTTACTTCTTTCTAACATTGTAGCATAAATAACATATATGCTAATATATATGCATCCTAAACATATTTAATTTTCTTAAATAATATTTCATATATCTTTCATATATCATATACCTTTATTTGTAACAGCTTTCGTTCGCTTTTGTTTATTAAAAACTATACCAATTATCGGTACCTTATCAGTGTCATGCTGAAAAGAACTGATTTCAAAACTGCTGCATGTATCAGTATTCGTTTTTATATTTTCTGATGAATGTAATCCACGTATCGATAACCTTTTGAACATAAGACATTTTTTTTGGGCTATATGAGACAGTTTTGGTGTACATAAACCATTGTAAATATTCTTTTTTTATTTGTAATGCAAATAGATTTTTACCCAACTAAGGGGCTGTTTGTTTACATCTGAATGGAACCATTCAGATGAAAACATTTGTTTCATTCAGACTTCAGACTATTTGGTTCCAGACAAAAAGACATCTGAATAGTTAAAATTAGGTCTGAATCATTCAGACTCATGTTGTTGTTGGATGGGACAGAGGTTTATTCAGATCTGACTCATTCGGATCTGAATAAACCAAACAGCCCCTAAACCTATACCGATACTAACATTTATTGTTATGGTTTATGCCATCTATATGAGTTCGCTTTGATATTCTAAAGTAATTTTCGCCGCCGGCATCGAAATGGTAACATATCGTAACTTAACTTTGTAAATCATAATATTTCGTTGGTCTAATACAACTCTAAATAGTATACTTCATATTTTGTGAATTGTCCATATAAAACGAGTTATAAAATTTTAAATATACCTTTATGGCGTGCTGAGTTTTATCTACGTTTAGGTTTAGGTGTAGACTTTCGTTAAAAGTAGACTTGCGCCTAATAATGTATTATAAAATTCCAATTTACAGTTGTGTGTGATTTTTTAATAGCGTTTATACATTATATTTGTTGCATATATATAGAGTGGAGTTCAAATAAAATTAAAGAGTTTTTCAAGAATGGTAAGAATTAATAGATTTTTAATATGTGGTTTGAACAAACTATGGTGAAAGGGTAATTCTAATAAACTTTGACGGTTTATACTACTGAAAGAGCAATTCTAGAAAATTATGTCGGTTTTTTGTAATTTAAATCTCAACCATTGATTAGCAGGATCCAAAGACTATGATTTATTCATAGTCTTTCTATATATATATATATATATAGGGTTAGGTTAAAATAAAAACCTACTTGAGTTGTGAAAACTCTAGAAACTCATTCTCAAACACATGTTTTAATTAAAGTTTGAATTTTATGCTCCACAATTAAAGTTAATTAAAAATGTAAACATAAATATAACTTTTTCTCTCTTTAGAAACATATATAAAAGTTTGTAAAAAATGTTAAAAAATAGAAAAACAATTTTTTTTTATTTTTGATATTTTGTATTAAATATAACAACATATATTACATGTGTAAAACAAAAAAACAAAAAAAACGATATATATATATATATAAGTGTTCAAATAGAATAAAAAGTTTTCTAGGAATGATAAGAAGCAACATATTTTTTACATGTGGCATTATAACCTATAGTGAAAAAATAATTATAGGAAACTATGTCGGTTATAAAGGTGAAAGAGTAATTTTAGGAAACTATGTCGGTTTTTGGTCACTTTAAATCTTAACCATTGATTAACATGATCCAATAGCTTTATTTATTCCTAGTATTCTTAAGAAACTACTTCTTTTTACCATAACCTCTCCCCTATATATATATATATATATATATATATATATATATATATACATATGAGGAGTATCAAGAGAGAACTAAATAACTAATAAAGAAATATTTTTAATTTTTTTTTCTTACAGCCTTCTTATTTGTTGTTATTAATCACTAGAAAAATATATAAAAAATCAAAAAACAATAAAAACAACTCGTTGTAGTGCACATATGCAATGCATCGACTCTTTTTACTGCATATGTGCAGTAGTGTGTATTTTGATATCTACAATAGTGTTGAATAACATACATGCAATTGTTTGTACTGTATACATACAATAGTGTTATATTATATACGAAAATAAAAAAATCGATATAGTGCATATGTGCATTAGTGTTGTATTACATATATGCAATAGTGTTTGTTACATATGATTGTTAGTGTTGTATTTGCATATATTCGATAGTGTGTATTATATAATGTAATTGTGTTGCATTATATTTAATAAAAAATTATTGTACATATGCACCCCATCGACGATTTTTTGAAGGAACAATATTATCCTAATTGAAGAAGGAAAGAAAAAAAATTCACAAAATATTTTTTGAAAAAGGCTTAAAAATAATTCTTTATTAGTTCTCTAGTTTTCTATTTAAGAGGAGTTCTCTCTAGATCTCACCCTTATATATATATATATATATATGTGTGTGTGTGTATGTGTGTGTGTGTGTGTGTGTATGTGTGTGTGTGTGTGACATTCGTCAATTTTCGATTCGTATTTGTATTTGTAAACCCGCCCATTGGCTAATTTCGATGTATTTGATTATAATTAATAAAGTGTTCCTGGCATTTAATGTCCAATATTCGTGGAGGAGTTTGTTATTCAATTGTTTATAAAAAATATCCCGAGCCTTAAACGTTAATCGAGCCGTACGGGTTAAACGCGTAAATATTCCAAAACCGAAAACCATGTAATTCAAATTATAAAGTTTAGGGTTAAAAATGAAAGTTTAAATATTAAATTTCAACTTTAAAGATTCTTAAACATCAGGGGTGCAATGTGTAACATCTATCAAAATTATATTAATTAAATAATAAAATATAATAAATACCCAACCCTCCCGTATCCTACCCTCGTTTTTCCGGCGGGGCCACCACCCCCTTAAAACACATTTTTAAATCAAATAAATTATATAAAATTCAATAATCATCATTATTATATCTTAACAAACTAAATGATTGCGATATAACAACTTAAACGCCATGTTTAATGTCCGTGATGCCCGCCGGATTTTTCGGAAATCAAATCAATATGATTGACGCGTAAACACTCCACCCCATAGTATAATAAATAGGACGCCCACCTTCATTACAACTCGCTCACACCCCTCTTTCTCCCTAATTCTCTCTGTTTTTAGCCGTAATATTGCACCCAACTTCCAACTCCGGCGAAGTCCCGTTCTCCGTCAATTTAACACCCTTTGAGGTAATAATTGCATGCATTTGTATAGTTTTGATAAAACAAACAAAACCTCCAAAGTAATTTCAACAAACAATGAACAGAAACGATCAATTGAAATTAGGGTTCTTGATGAATCTAGTAATATATATATATATATATATATATATATATATAGGGTAAGGATTCTAAGAGAACCATTGGCAAATTGAGAACTTTGAGAACCATTTTGAACCACTAAAAAAACCCTCTAAAAAATATTAAAAAAATTATAAAACAAACAAAAGCAAAAATTTTAAAAAAGTAAAAAAACCAAAATTCTTATATTTCATTCTGGTTTCATTAAAAAAAACCAAAATTTTTTTTTCTTTTTAATTCGTATTATACTTATACACATATGTATACTTTCATTTAATCTCTAATTACGTAATATACACATATGTACATTATCATTATCTTAAATTATACATATGTGTATAGGAAAAAACATGTGTACATATTATACATATATGTATAATATAAAAAATCGATTTTTTTTTCTTTTTAATTCGTATTATACCTATACACATATGTATACTTTCATTTAATCTCTAGTTATGTAATGTATACATATGTACATTATCATTCACCTTAAATTATACATATGTGTATAGGAAAAAAACATGTGTGTACATATATGTACATATTATACATATATGTATATGTATAATTTAGCTAAACCGAGAATTTTTTTTTTACGTTTTTTTTTTGTTTAAAAAAAAACCGAGATGATAAATAAGAACTTTGGTTTTTTTAATTTTTTTATTTTTCTGTTTTTTTTTTTTGTTTTATGATTTTTTTTATTTTTGGGTTTTTTTGTGGTCTAAAATGGTTCTCATAGTTCTCAATTCCCAAAAAGTTCTCACATGATCCTGATCCTATATATATATATAATTTTTTTTTCTTATAACTAAACTGAACAAAGCAAATGGTCCAGTGGTTACCACGTTAGTATAATAAATATCAGACCCGGGTTCGAAACCCGGGTCAAGTATACTTTTCTTTTTTCTTTTTAAACGGTTTACTGTTATTATTATTAAAAATCATTAGAAACTAGTAATATATATACATAATTAAAACCATGATCTTAACGGATGTCTTCCCATAGAGCAGCTGGTTACACACTCAACTAATAACCTCAAGACCCGGGTTCGAAACCCGGGTCAGTCACTTTTTTTATATATTATTTAATATCAGTTTATTTATAATTAATTAATCATTTTAATCAATTAAAAATCAAAATAAATTTATAAAAACCTTTTTAAACTAAATAAAAATTATGTAAATTAATTAGAAAATATATCTCACCATTTCACACTTAAAAACCGAGTTTCTCGTTTTCCTAAACCATAACTAAAAAAAGTTTACTAACCGTAACGTAAACTTTAATTTTCTAAAAACCGTTTCGTTAAAGCAATAATCTTATTTTCAACTTATTAACACTAGTTCAAGTATTTCGAATGTTCAAACTTCATATCCTTGCCGTTAAAACACTTATATCATACTAACAACTGATTTTCCGTTAAAACATAAATAATAATATTATAATCAAAAAATATAAAATAATATAAAATATTCCTTACAAGTTATACAATAAAACAATCCCGTACGAATATCGATTAAGTCTCGTTTTTACCTAACTTAGTTAGTGCAGATCATTCGTTTCGGCTTTCGTGACGCGTTCGATTGTTTGCCATCTTCAACACTTTCGAGTTTTCCTTTTTACTTCAATTCCTAAGGTGAGTTTTTCCCAACCCCCTTTTAAACGATTTAATATTTTGAGGTAGGATATGTATTTACTACAAAAATTCAAGTATTACGCTTTCGATTACAAAACTACAATTCGTATATGGACTTATGTGTTTCTTGAATTACTTGCTCGAATATTACTTGCACGTGGTAGCCTCATTAAGTATGATCATACACTTCCCGTTGCACTTCGGTCCATTTGTACCAAGTGGAAAAGGGCCTCATTATCCGAGTACGTTGGTTGTTACCAATTGGAAAAGACCATACTTGCGCGATTTCCCGAGTACGTTGGTTGTTACCAACTGAAAATGACTTACTTGCTAGTTTATCACATGTCTATGAATTGTATGGTTTTTATGCATGCAATGTTGTAAAACTCCCGAGCAGGCGGCCGAATACTCCCCGATTACTCCCCGCCTAGATCGAGTAATCCCCGCCTCAGCCGAGTACTCCGTAGGTATTTTCCGAGTAATCCCCGACTACTCCCGAGTACTCGCAACTCCCCAGTCGACCGCCTAGGACCGCCTAACAACTTTTACAACCTTGTATGCATGTATTTAAAATGTGGAAACTCACCAGCTATATTTATAGCCACTACTAGAAAAAAGGCCTCTAACGACACGCATTGCGTGTCATTGATGGGTACAGATGACACACAAATGCGCGTCATTGAAGCCCCTGTCTTAAACGAAATATGACATGCATCTGTGCGTCATATTATATGACACGCTTTAATGACACTCATTTGTGACACGCGTTTATGACATTCAGGTATGACACGCTTTCGTTACTCACATTTATGACACCAATTTACGACAAGCATTTATGCGTGTCATCGTATACTTTTTTTAAAAAAAATTATAATATATATATATTCCATAATTACTAATTTTCACATTAGTTACACAAATACATAAATATAGCATCATAATTATTTATATATTAGACATCGTAAGTCAAAATGTTACAAATATTCAAAAGCGTTAATATTCAAAAGCATACACATATATATCACCACCGGAAGATAAACTGAGGTATAACATGATCATTCCTCTCGAACAGCATCAATATCCGCATCCGTGTACTCGGTTTTACCTCCCCCAACTTAAGAAAATTAAACAAACAAAACTCTTCAAAATTTGGTCGAGTTAAAACGATTGGGTCAATATAAGCATAATCAAACATCTAAATTATACTTACATTGCTATTGACGAGTGTTTGACGTCCTTCATGAACGATCTCTTTCATGAAGTTTAAGATATAATAACCACAGTACTTCATGCCTACGTGAACACTTGAAGATAGGAGACCCCGGTTTAGGCATAAAGTCACCCTCTTGACCGCCAATAACATACAACCGATCGCCGACTGCAACACACGTTCTTTAAAAATTAAAACACAACATAAAATTTTATTATTTTATAAAAAATCCAGTTGATTCCATACGAGCATAAGTGCAAGTCGATTTTTACCTATGTGGACCACCATGAGGAATTGCAAGGGCATATCTGGAAATTACAAATAATAATTTCAGAAATCATATTTCATTATTTAATCGAGCCGGGGGTCTCACCGGAAGAAGCCTCTCTATTCCTACGGGGTAGAGGTAAGGATGTCTACATCTTACCCTCCTCAGACCCTACCATAGCTTTGCTATTGGTGGGATATACTGATGATGATGATGATGATGATGATGATGATGATATTTCATTATTTAACATAGTTAACTATTTTTAAGAAGTAAATAAGAACTAGTATTTAGAAATATGACTTGCATATTCGTCTTGTAGAAAGAACATAAAAGGTCCAATGACCATCAACTCACAAAATATATTGCCTCCAACACTGCATCTGATCGTTTTTTAAAAGAAGCCAAGGAAGCTCGCTTGCTGACTGCTTTCGTGTTTTTGCCTACAATAACCGACAAATAATGTTTAGGATTCAAGTCTTGACTATATAATAAAACCATCATGGTCAGATTTTGAAAATGTTAGGGAGACTTGCATAACATACCCACATGATCAGACGAATCAACGATAATGGCATCATACTTTCCTTTTGGTGTGTTCCGGATAGACTCAAGAGCTGTCCAAATTAGAAAACAATATTTTAAAATGATGAATGTTAATAAAAACACACTGAACATAGATTACTACTTAAATTGGATGTAAATCCTTAATAACTAAATCAACCATAATGAAATTACAAAGTTAAAGTTGTGCACCTACCACCGCAACACGTCGGCTTAAATCAACTACAAAGAGAGGGTTTTGATTTATTCGGTTTTCAGGTGAACCAGTAGAGGCATTTAAGTTCATGTGAGAATCAAGTTCGAGTCGCTGCAACATGCGGAACATCCAAGTTGTTAATACTTATTAATACTTAATCTGAGAGTAATATCTACACAATTCAAAAAATAAAAAATTGTGTATGTCAACTGGTTGATACAAACCTACAATATTATAAAGTTTCCAATGAATCGAGTCACTAACTACAAAGCCAAAAATAATAATAATCTGTTTAAGAGAAAACTATTTATATGGCCACACTTTTCATAGATCAATCAGTCTCCAATTTGCCCAACAAGTTAAACTATAAAATATATTAGATCTTTCTAGTTAGCACTTTAAATCCAACTTTCAAAAATGCATTTAGTTAATTAGGTGGGTATTTATCGTTGTAAGTTTGCTCTTAGATGGGTGGATCGAGTTATAACTTTGTGTTCTTCGAGCGGAATGGTGATCTATTTGACAGGGTCATCTCATACATCTGGCTCTTTAATGCTACAAAAAGTTTGGAGAATTCGTTACACGCAAGCACGCGACATGCTCCGTTTACTTTTCTTTTCTCAAAATACCAACCAACACATTCATCTAATCTACACTTAATTTTTACTTCAAACTTCACTACGAGACTCAAACTCTTAAGTCTTAACCTTTGAGATACTATTTAACATGCCAATATAGCATTGAACTAAAATACAACTTGGTATATGCTCTTTCCATGAAAACCTACGTTGATTATATTTGATTATAGACTTATAGTGCTGTATTTACTTTGTATCATTTTTGTTGGTACACTAGTTTTATCTGACTTGCTTAATTCAATCTCTCATGTTGGGCATGTCCCGAGAGAAGAATATTTAGATTGTAAATAGCAAAATCAAATCAGCGTGTTTCGATACCCTTTAGATATTTAGATATTGAACTGTGTTCGATTCAGTTATTTGTATTAGGTAAAGTCCAAACCCACACACTGCGGCTGGTACCAAACGGAAGACAAGCCCCAGAAAAATAACTTGTTGCATTCAAAGAGAAGAAGTGTTTGAACTACTTAAAAATTTACATAGCTTCTCAAACAACATCATCAAATTAAAGGTCAAAATTAGTCAAATAAGTAAGTTCTAACAATTATCATTATGATACTGAGCTGAAAATTTGCTTCGGATAGTCAACCGCATAGCTTCTCAATAACAACATCATCAAATTCTAGGTAAAAATTAGCCTAACAAGTAAATTCCAACATCATGTTGAAAACTAGCCCTAGATTAGCTACAACAGTTAACAGCAATAGCTTATCAATAACAGGCATCTAATTTAGCTCTAAATAACCTAAAAACAGGTCTACAGATACCTAATATAAGTAATTGCGAATAATAATAATAATAATAATAATAATAATAATAATAATAATAATAATAATAATAATAAATTAAAAGTGGCTAACCTTCAACTGTCATCGCCATCTCCGTTAACGTTTCCAGAGGAGCGAATTCAAGCCACCAAAAGTGGAGTATTTGGCAAGACCAGGGTTACAATCCGGCAGCATCTAAGCGTCTACGAAGTCACCGTCTCTGGCCGCGAACACCAGCCGAGCAGCCGTTCTCCGTGAATAGAATCTGCTTGAACAAGTCGATTGGAAGGTAGGTTAGGGTTTAACTTGTGGAATTGAAAATTAGGTCAACTGTTTCAGTGTGGTGAAGGACGAAAAGAGTTGTGGACAAAATAGAATGTGCTTGAACAAGTCGATCGCGGTTGTGGCTGTGGTGGAGAAAAGATGATTGTAAAGAGAAGGGAGAAGGGGATCTGACGAGAGAAAGGAGAAGGGGAGGTCTGATGACAAGGGAGAGGGAATTTTAGGCTAGCTAGTAAAAATTTTTAATTGGATTACAAGATGACAAACAAATATGACACGCATCGGTTATTTTTTAAAATTATGGTACTTATTTAATGACATGTAAAAATAAATGTCATAAATTCTCTACTTTTCAAAAATTATGACATTGTTTTAATGACTCGCACAATTGCGCGTCATAAATTGACGTGTTTCATTGTGCGCATGTCAAGGAAGGCCTTTTTTCTAGTATTGAGCTGACCTTTATTTTATACATATGTTACAGGTACCGTGATTAGGGGATAAAGCATTGGAATACATTTAGAATATCTAGGTTACTTAATAAGCAAGACTCTTGTTATAATTATGATTTTATTTAAACTTGTATTTTCTTTTGAACTTGTGTTACTTTGCTTATTAAATGAATTAATGTTATTATCGTCACCAAATAGTGTCACGTGTGTTTGAATAATCTGTACGTCACACACGGGCGTTTCTGCTTAAGTCGGGTGTTACAGATTGGTATCAAAGCCGTGGCTATAAGATAGGACATTAGACGTAGTGTTCTAGGTAGCTATAGCTTAATTGTTTAAATGTTTAGGTTGCATGATATAAAACTATATGGGCCTTCACTTGATTGTTCAAATGCACTTATTACTATTGTACTACTTATTTCATTTATGCCTCATGTACACAAAGCACACAAAAATCCAACTTATGCCTAAAAGCAAAGATTTTTCAAAACTTTCAAATCAATTTTACTGTGGTATTCCGATAACTCCTCTGCATAAAGATGATTCGTCGTGGCGGGTATGTAGTAACTAGAAGGGGGACGTGTTTGTTTCCCAAACTCTTGACACCAAGGTTCATGAAGCCTAAGGTAAGCAATGCGTATATATCCAATCAGATGCTAGACCCGGTTGCTTACATGGAGAGTTCGGGAAGGGCATGAAGCTTATTAGGTTAAAATATACCACACCAAACGCTATACGAGTCACCACTTTATGTTTTCAACCGTGATCATGCCCTCTTTGTGATAAGGATATGGTTGCACTCCTTAGGATGTCACGCAAGTCATGGTGGTTCATGCAACGTTTGACTCCAACCCTCCATGTTTTACAATGTGTTTTAACCGAAAGTCTGTCAAGTGGTGGTGATACACGAATACCCAGCTTTTGGTTCGATTTATTTTCGAAATTTCGATTTTTGTGTTGGAACATAAGAGTCCATGGTGGTTCATGAAAATTCTAAGTTCCTCACGACACTTATTTTACTATGGTTTTCATATTTTAACAAACTTTATCAAAGTTTTCTTTTCTTTATATATCATGCACTATTCCGAGTCTCACGATTTCCATTACCTTGTTCGCAGAATGGCTTCCCGTAACCTTAAGCGTCAATCATCTGGAACCTCTAGCCGCAAGATAACTTCCTAGATCACTAAGCACCTGACAGCGGTCCTCCCTAATATCATGACCTAGACGCACCAGAACATTATGGCTAACGTTAACCCTCCTCCTCCCCCGCCTTCAGCTCTCGTTGTGACCTATAAAAACTTTACTGATGCCAAACCTACCACTTTTGACGGAACTCAAGGTGCCACTGCCTACTTCAGGGGTACGAAAAGATGGAGAGCGTGTTTTTTCCAAATTGAGTGTCCTGGTGATAAGCAAACCAAGCAATTTTTCATCAACATAACAGCCCTTAACTTAGGGTTTCGGCTAGTGCACAAAAACGAACTTTTGAACCGTAAAAACGCCGTTTCAACCCTTTAATCCGTGTTTATGGCCAAAAAAACTATCAAAACAGGTTCCTTACCATGTTTATGATCAAAACATGTTTATGGACCATTTTTGGGATTTTTACATGGTTAGGAATGATTTTTAGTAACCAAGACATGTTTTTATGGTATTAAACAAGTTTAAACAAGTATAAAAGCTACTTATTTAAGCCCCTTACCTTAGGGTTTGAAGGTTTTCTGGAAACTCAGATTTAGAGCTGCTTGGGCCTCAATTTTTATCAACTAAAATGAATAACCAAGCTTGTAAAACAAGTTTTATAAAAGAATGGAGGTAGGAGTGGGCTGGCCGATCGGACCCATGGGCCTCCCCCTTGGGCTGTTTTGGCCCAATAATCTGGAAACTCAGATTTAGAGCTGCTTGGACCTCAGTTTTTATAAACCAAAATGGATAAACAAGCTTCCAAAACAAGTTTTATAAAAAGAATGAGGGGTGGGTTGGGCTGTCCGATCGGAAGCCTTCATTTTTGGCCCAATAATCTGGTTTCTCAAGCCCAAAAATGAAAAGCCCGGTCCAAATTTAGTTCGGGTTCGGTTTTTGGCGCGAAAAACTTATCGGGTGCGTTAAACAGCGCGAAAACAAGTGTTTTTCGGCTAGTTTTGTGTAAAATTATAAAAACATGCTATATGTTTGTAAAAATTAAAAATATTTTCACGGATCGCTTAAAACATTTCAAATAAGTGTTTGGTAAGTCTTTTTCGGCTTAACGGATGATACAATGCTTGGTTTGTAACTATCTTTCGCGTTTAAATCTATAGCGGGTAGTTAAACGAGCATATTTTCGTTTAACTTGTTTGCTATCAAACTAAGACCATATTTCTAATATTTTAGCTTGTATAGATCGTATATCACTTATAGATGGCCCCCCGAGATATCTGGGTCATACCCGACCCATTCGGTTAATCGTTCGTTTGTTACGCAACAGGCGTTTATTTGCTTAATCAGTAAATACGTACTGAGGTGTACCTTGTTTTGGCTCAAATGTCACATTCTCCCCCTGTTAGAAAATTTCGTCCCCGAAATTCGGTTATTCAACTTTGTCTTTGTTTGGAAATAGGTGCGAGTATTTCTTTTTGAATTCAGATTTCCGCTCCCACGTGAATTCGGGTCCCCTTTGTGAATTCACCGAACTTTTACTAGAGAGATTTTGTTGTGTCTTAATTGTTTTATTTTTCCCTCTAATATTTCCACCGGTTCTTCAACGAAATTCAGTTTTTCGTTTATGTTTAAGTCTTTTAATGGCACGATTTCGGTTTCATCAGTAAGACACTTTTTCAGGTTCGAAACATGAAAGACATAGTGAATAGAACTCAACTCCACAGGAAGTTTCAGTCGGTAAGCTACCGGACCTATCTTAGAAATGACTTCATATGGCCCAATGTATCGCGGGGCTAGTTTACCGGTTTTTCCGAATCGAATGACACCTTTCCACGGGGATACTTTCAGAAAAACTTTGTCGCCTAATTCAAAAGATAACGGCTTTCTACGAACATCAGCGTAGCTTTTCTTTCGATCTTGGACGATTTTCAATTTGCTCGTGATCTTACGGATTTTGTCAATGGTTTCTTGAATCAAGTCAGATCGTGTAACTTGGGTATCTCCAACCTCAGTCCAGCACAAGGGTGATCTACATTTCCGTCCGTACAGCGCTTCATACGGTGCCGCTTGAATGCTACTATGATACCTATTGTTGTACGAAAATTCAACCAGTGGAAGATGTTGATCCCAGTTTCCACCGAAGTATAGTACACAAGCGCGAAGAAAATCTTCTAAGGTTTGAATGGTTCACTCAGATTGACCGTCGGTTTGGGGATGGTAGGCGGTACTTAGGTCAATTCGGGTTCCCAAAGCTTCTTGTACGGTTTGCCAGAAACGAGAGGTAAAATGGCTATCACGATCAGAAATAATTGAAACGGGTACGCCGTGTCGGGATACGATTTCATTGATGTAGATGTGAGCAAGTTTTTCGGTTGTGTAACTGGTTCGGATTGGAAGGAAGTGTGCGGATTTGGTTAGTTGGTCAACTATCACCCATATTGCATCATTTCCTCTGGAAGTTTTTGGGAGGTGTGTCACAAAATCCATGGTAATTTGTTCCCATTTCCATTGTGGTATTTCCGGTTGGTGCAACATTCCCGAAGTTTTTGATATTCATCCTTAACCCTCGCACAAGTTAAACATTTACTGACATACGTGGCTATATCCTTCTTCATACCGGGCCACCAATAATACTCCTTCAAGTCCTTGTACATCTTATCTGTTCCTGGGTGATTGGAGTATTTGGACTTATGGGCTTTGTCCATGATTAAGTCACGCAGATTACTGAAAGTGGGAATCCAAACTCGATTTTTGTAGTATAGAATTTCGTCAGTTCTTTCTTCAAAATGTTGTTCGGTCCCATGCAAGTTTTCATCTTCCAAGTGATCTCCTTTCAGAGCTTCGTTTTGAGCAATACGAATTTGCTCGGTGAGACTGGTTTGGACGATCATTCCAAGTGCTCGGACCTGTAGTGGTTTGATCCTTTCTTTTCTACTCAAAGCATCTGCTACTATATTAGCCTTGCCCGGGTGATATCGAATCTCACAGTCATAGTCGTTCAACAGTTCTACCCATCTCCTTTGCCTCATGTTTAGCTCTTTCTGGTCAAAAATATGCTGTAGGCTTTTGTGGTCGATGTATACTGTAAACTTGGTGCCATACAAATAGTGCC